>NC_139347.1:53322988-53555488 GCF_055883805.1 Amblyomma maculatum | reverse complement strand
ATCCATCCATCCATCCATCCATCCATCCATCCATCCATCCATCCATCCATCCATCCATCCATCCATCCATCCATTCATCCATCCATCCATCCATCCATCCATCCATCCATCCATCCATCCATCCATCCATCCATCCATCCATCCATCCATCCATCAATCCATCCATCCATCCCAGTGACTCCCGCTGCCGCCATTCACATAACATTGCGCTCGCGAGCTTCATACGGCGCGCCGTTTCCTCCCACCATTTAGTACCGGCACTGTGGAGCAGTTTTGTCCTTTTTTTTTTTTTTTTCTGGGTGGTCTCCATATATACCCGTCACAAAACCCAAGCACGGCAGCGATTCCTCTTTCCTTTGTGCCGCAGTAAGGAACGACGCATAACCGCAAGCTTCAACTTAGATTTGTTTGATTGCGTGCTGGGAATTTACCTATATACGTAACCAAACTGATGACATGACAAGAGAAAATGGCTCACGTGCAGCTTACCACACACGATCTGTCTTATTCACCCCTTCCAAAAAGAATTAACTTACCTTTGTGACAACGACACCGACATTTGTACTTTTTTATTTTTTATTTACAATACTGCCGGTCTTCTTCCAAGACCATAGCAGGGGGCTTTTAGTACATTTCGAGCAGAGAACATATATACATATCTTTCATGGGCAGCACAACAGGACATAGAAGTACACGTACGCGAAAAGAGGAAACATTACATGGGCTAAAATGACGTACAAAGCAAAAAGGTCAGCAATAAAAAAACTACTTCACAATGCAGTGCACATCGCGTAAATCACAAAATTGCACACATGACCGTATTCCTATTAACAGGTAGCAGGTACGGCTCTTGAAACGCTATCATAAATTTGTTAAATGTTCTACTTCTGATATGAATGAAGATAGAGATTGCACGCTAGTAATGCGATGATCTAAGCTATACCATTCACTGATAGCGAGAGGAAAGAAGGAATGCTTGGATGTGTCATTGTGACAGATGTACTCTGCTAGTGTGTACGAGTGTTTGTGCCGAAATGGTCGCGATTCTGAAAAGGTTATGTATTTTTCCGTCTATTTTGTAGTAGTTATGTAATAACTGAAACAGCAGGAAATAAAGCAGGAAGCTTATGCAGGAAATAAAACAAAATTAAAATAAAAGGGACTGAAGAACGTTTACGCAATCCTGAGCGCCAAAGAGTATCTCAGCAGTTTCAACGATCTCTTGTGTTAATTCTTTACAATTATTCATGATGCGCAACGTTCAAACTGTAGGCAACATCACACATGCACGACAATGAATTACCATATCACCACTGCTGATCTTCATTGCATCGACGTGTACCCATTCTCTTTTGCATGGTTTCGCTGTTTTTGCGGAATCTGAAAACACGACCGCGCCACTGTATTGGACAATTTTCTTCAATAAATTTGTAGATGCACAGATGTCAGCACAAGCGTCTAGAGCACTCGATCGGCGTATCAGGGAGTACACTGGTGCTACCAGAGGTCTAGGCCTCGAAACGCGTCGACTTATCGTGTATGCGCGTCCATGTTGATCGTGGCTAGAAAAACTAGAATTTTTCCTACAAGCTGTCTGGGCGCTCACATATGTATAGCGCGGCCGAAGGCCGATATCGTAGCTACTTCAATTATCAGCTTGCATATACGGCGTCTTTGAAAACCGACATGTAATGCACATACCCACGTGGTACGAGCCATGGCTATACGCCGCGTACACGCCGCACGCCGCACGACCCTTTGCCGCATGAAAGATATCTTTTGCCCGTTTCATATCAGGGAAGGGGGTATGGAGGACTTATATGCTACGGTTTTCAAAGCAATTTCACAATTTAACAGTATATTTGACGTTCCAATCACACAGTACGATCGGCAGCCTCTAATAAAAGGTGCAGATACAATACAAATTTTCAAGGCCTGTTGCTGACACACCATGGCAACGTTTGGCAGGCCACTTACTGAGAATATGGAAGAAAATATTCAGCACTGTGTACAAGAGTTGATGAAAGAGGTGTTCTTTCAAAGATTAATATCTGTCAATGATCAATTAACGTGCCTGCTAACGAATACAATAGAAGTCCATCACGGCAATACCATCCCCTTGCCCTTTGATAACTTCAACAACAACAAAAAAAAAATGCAATCGTGAAATGAAGAAAATCATAGACTTCAGCGCCCTTTGACTCCCAAATCCTTTCTTCTGCCTGACTAGAAGGGCTCGCCTGAGCGGACACACTGTCTTCTCTTCGGTCGCCGCTCCGGACCGCTGTCGAAGGCGCCAAGAGCCCTACGAGGCGCAGCAACACCTGGTCACTGCGCTGACCCGCTCCTTTCTTGCGGCGATATACGCGCTGCGCAGACCCTGTGAGAGATCTCTAATCGGATCTGCTGCCCAGGCAATTCCCATGACCTGTGGTGGCCAGAGTCCTCGCATCGAACGGTGCTCGGGACTCCCCGCTGGGCTTCAAAGGCGGCGGGCGCTGTGTGTCGGGGGAGGTGACCGGCTCTGACCCTTCCGCGAGGGTCCGCAAACAATTCAGCCCCCGGTTGCGTTTCTTCTGGGCACCTTCCTCGGAGGGCCCTTCTCCCGAGGAAGCCAGCTTCCCGTACCTTCACCTTTTGTACCCGATACGCGACTCGTATATGCCCGCCGTCCGAGCTCGGTGGGGTTACAGTGCCCCCGGCGACCCCTTCCTTCTCCTCCTCAGAGTCGTCTTCCAAGGAGCGGGGTTCTATCGGAACGGTTATTTTTCCTCCCAGAAAGGTTTTCGGGGTTCGTTGGTTCCGTTGGGGCGCGCGGGACCAAGTTCGAGGCACCGTAAAAAATTTCCCTGGGCGTGCGGCAAGCAGGCAACGGATTGCGCGAACTGGGGAGGGGCCTGCCTGGCGGTTCAGGCACGGAAGGCGTCCATGTATGGAAGTACAGAGAAAGAAGCTTCCTGTATGGAAGCCCATAGAGGAGACCGGAGAATGAAAGCACTACATCGCGTTAGGTGCAACAGAACCGGAGAAGCCACTGCACTGCCGGTCTGCACGCAGAGTTGCAGAGCTGAACGACGAGGAGTCGTGCCGGGGAGAAGTGAACAGACTGGGTGTCCTTTGCAGCGACAGCTGCATACCACCTTCTGTGGAGTGAATGCCGGACTCTTAGCAAGTCGTAATCGTTCGCTCACTGAGCACTATGCCTCGGGGTTGGGTCAGTCGTAGTGGGCAACAAGAGGGGACTGGAGAGAAAGAGAGAGGGGGGGGGGGCGTTGTGGACATGATTAACCGCGGTTTTAAACTATGTTCACTATACAACAAACCACCTGAAATATTTTAAATGCCCAGTTAATTTACCAGATTGCTTGAACTTTTGAAGTTACGGACATTCACAGCATGAATGGAAAATTTGGGGGAGAGTATACGGCACCGCCATCCTCGTCGTGGTAGTATGCAGCAGCGGTATTGAGTAGTGACAAAACATTTAACGGCGTCTCCCCTGAGGGATTATGCGATCCCTCTTGACCAGTAAGAGAAACATAACAGTGGACGTGAAAAATGTGGTCATCACCAAAAGTGTGCCTTTTGTCACTTTTACGCCTTGGTAGAGCAAGACGGCTGCGAGTAATTTTAATCACATAAATCAAGTATTGGAATTACTGAGCTGCATTCATAATATTTTGTTAACAGAGGAATCGAGAAAGCAATTGTTTATATTTTGCTTTCCCGGTTCGCAAAAAAGAAGAGTGTTATATAAAGTTTCAGATGATCGGGCTTATTGCTTGTGCATAAAGAAAGCATCAAAAAGAAGGGAAGGCAAACATGCACCTGTGGTAAATCAGCAACACGGCAGCGCTTTAAAAATGATCTTCTAGAAGAAGAAGCAATAACCCATTAGCAAGCATTTTATATTTTTGTTCTGCAGCATATATTCGTAGTGACGATATGTTACATTCTATTCATTGATAATCTAGTGTGAGAACATATGTTCAAGCTACAGAGCTTCGCTTTTGACGTTTAAATTCCGGTACAATCACGCTATAGGCTTCCTTCAAGACGGCTTCCTGGCACAACACCGGGTACATCGACTGTGTCCTAGAGAACGGTGCCTCAGCCCTATACTCGCTCCATTAGAAGACAGGTTTGTGGGCCGAAGACAAAGCATGGAGGAAACGCTTGGTTCATCCCAGATAGCACCGAACATTAGAATGAAATGTAAATATAACGCTATAGATTAAAGCAGTAACACTACATACTGAATCACACTCATTAGTCTAACGTTTCAAATAAACACTACTTTAACAGAGTCCTTACCTTCCGTACAATGTTTGAATCATAGCTATATAAAACAATATTACAAAGGTATTTTAAAACTGGGCCCCACAGCCTCTACTGCTATTCATAAACACATTTTCCAAATAGCAGGATACTTTGAAACGAAATCTCTTAAACCTCTCCTGCCCCATGCATAACCCCATTATTTCTTACTTAGAAATCTTTGCTTATTACACATTCGCCCCTATTGCTATGGCCCTATACATTAGTAATGGATATATATTAGGTGACCTAGATAAATATAACCAAACTTATAAAAAACACAGAATGCCCTTACTCAGCAAAAAAGTTGAGGACTGCTGAGAGCCGCGTGACCTAATTAATTATCACTAATATTTTTTACATACAAACGGCAATAATTAGTGAGGATCAAACTTCAAGAAATTCATCGTCATGAAACACCAGCAGGCTTATTAAGTCTTTGTACCAAAATGCAGAGCAGCAATGTATACGGCGCACCAGAGAAAAGCGGATTTGTTCGTTGAAACAGGATTTGGGAAGCTGAAGTAGCTCAGCTGTCATACGGACGCCTTTTTATTCTCCTAATTATCTTTTAGGACGGGCAAAAAAAAAAAAAAAAAAAAAAGGAAAGCTACTTTACGTAAAAACTAGCTTAGTGCAAGAATTTCAGTCGGCTGTATTTAAATACGATCTATAACTTTTGAATGGAAGCTTTCTTACCAGAAGTTATTAAGGTAATGAGTCTGTTTTAAACTTCAGGGAACGGAAAAGAAATACTGCAGACTAGGTCACGAGGCTCTCAACATCTTTTGGATTCGTTGCTCTAGGACACTCCGTACTACTTACCCTGCCGCGCTGGCGCAGTGTTTAGGGTGCTCGACTGCTATGCCCAAGGGTGCGCGGAATCGAATCCAAGCCGCAGCGGCCGCTTTTCGATGGAGGCGAAAAGCAAGGCGGCTGTGGGCTGTGCGATGTCGGTGCACGTTAAAGAACCCCAGGACGTCGGAATTTCCGGAGTCCTCCACTGCGGTGTTCCTGGCAGCCTGTGTCGCTTTGGGATGTTAAACCCCTCAAACCAACTCCGCGCTACTTGAAAGTTCGGATATATCTGGCTGTGACACACATATAAGCTAGAAATATCAGTATCGTTCGGAGGCGAGTGCACAATAGAGTTGCATGTCGTGCTGCATTATGGCGGTCAAGTGTCGCCCCCGCTGTTGGCCCTTGAAAAGCGTTGAATTAGTGGTGCGTTTTCGCAACTGGCCAGACTGCACTTTCGTATCAGGGTTTCTTTCGAGAATGTTGCATTAACTTTGTGTAAATATTTAATTGATACTACGAAATGGTTATTTCAATGTTTTTATATAACATAACAGGAACGTTAGAAAAAAAGGAGATTAATAACATTGAAGTAACGTTTAAGCAAGGCAAAAATGTAAGGCTGTAATGTTTCGGTGATACATGTGGTCAAGGTCAGCCTACAGACTAGAATAATCCAAGGCAACGCACCCCTCAATGTCATTGTCTTTTCAGCGCGGTTTAAAATAAGTCTGATGTGTTATATTAAAAGTATCTCCAATATGTGATTGAAAAGCAAATAGAGGTTGGAATACGTTGTCGAGCAGATATCTAGTTTATAGGTGTCCTAGTATTAACTGATTAACTGCCAAACCGTGTTCTAAACAACTTTGGAATTAATCTGAAGTGGATGAAGTGATACATGTTCTTTATAGGAACGTTGTGGCTGTAATAACTAATCCCAAGAAGAAGGCCACGTACCAACACCTGCGTCAAGTACAACTGCCGATGGTCCCTTTGTTTTTTCGCATCTTTGTCTCTCCCCGCCTTTCAAATCGAGATCATGGAACGCATATCGCTCATCTTTCGCAGCCTACGTCATTGCACTTCCTTCCATGGAAAAAGTGCAGCCGACTGCCCCTTCGTCTGATCCACTGCGATTGCCCTTCGTTTTACCAGCGCGTACCAGACCGCGCGCGCAAAGATTTGAGAGGCGATATTTGCGCGCCATCTGATGCAAGCTGTTCCAAGTGACGCGCATCTCTCCCAAACATCCGTTCCTGACGCAACTCTTACTTTGAGTGCATTCTAGGTGAGGGTCAAAGTCCGCCAGGAGAAGTGAACGAGTTTTGAGGCACAGCTCGAAAAGAGATTACAGAAAAGGTGCACACACGCGGTGAGACAGCACTGGGCGGCGGAGATAAAATCGCTTGCGTTGATTGTGCGCATCGCCACAAGATAGCTTTCATCAGGAAACCCGATAGTGTGAATGCAGTGTCAGTGGGGTATGTACTGTAAAGTTCGAAGCCTTCGATAGCGATGCCTTAGGGGTAGATTACGGCCGAAGCGCTCACTATCGCCACATGATTCAGCCACTGAGGAACAGCATGTAGCTTTCGGACTCACCTGCGCCCGAGGCCGGGAAGAACAGATTTTTCTTTTAGATTTTTATCTGTTTTTCGCGTATACTGTCAACTAAGATCGTTTATTTGGCTCAGAGCTGACATGACGAGCAGCGCTGACAGAAGAGAAAGTTCAGATAGCGCTATAATCCATGCGTTAAGATTACTATTTTTATTATTTTACAATTTTAATCCTTTTTTTATTGTTTTCAATTACTATCGCCTCAAAATTTGAAATTCTTTCAGCAACACTAACTCCTAATTATTAGGTTATCCATTATACAGTCAAATCGACATTATCAATTATATTATGTCCCCTACAGCGAATTCTGGCCAATCCCCCACCGTGGGTATATGTGCCATTATAACGAGGGAGAAGAAGTCCGGCCAGCGTCAACCGAATCCAATTTGTAGGTTACCCAATAACCTATGCTATGAGACACAGATATCTAGATAACTCTGAAACAAAATGTAGGTTTTAAAAAGAAAAAAACGTCGCTGCGAACGGAAATTAATTTTCTGCCCCGCAATGAGGAAAATAAAGCTAATGTCGAATTTATTCACCCTAATTTTGAATTCATTGGTGAAGGATTGCAATAATTCTAGCTGTATACATCCGTGTCGTCTTCTCCGCTACTTCTACTTTTCCTGTTCAGCTTTTCAACAATTTTTTGACGAATCTAGCATATTTAAATAGAAGACATGGTACACTATCCACACGCCAGTGATGAAGTATATATATAGTTCCTCCTAAGGTTTCGAAACAATTACACACATCAGTCATTGCAATGTTAGTAATGTAGACACAAAAATTCAATAAATAGAATGATGGTATAATTAACCAATCTAAAACAATAATTAAGATATAGTGGGAACAATTAGCATGATAGCAACTGCTACCACCCCGTTTCAAAGGGGACGCTCCTATATTCCATCCATCCATCCATCCATCCACTCACCCACCCATCCATCCATCCATCCGTCCGTCCATCCATCAATCCATCCATCCACTCACTCACCCATCCATCCATCCATCCATCCATCCATCCATCCATCCATCCATCCATCCATCCATCCATCCATCCATTTATCCATCCATCCATCCATCCATCCATCCATCCGTCCGTCCATCCATCCGTCCGTCCATCCATCCACTCACCCACCCATCCATCCATCCATCCATCCATCCATCCACTCACCCACCCATCCATCCATCCATCCATCCACTCACCCACCCACCCACCCAATCATCCATCCATCCATCCATCCATCCATCCATCCATCCATCCGTCCATCCGTCCGTCCGTCCGTCCGTCCGTCCGTCCGTCCGTCCGTCCGTCCGTCCATCCACTCACCCACCCATCCATCCATCCATCCATCCATCCATCCATCCATCCATCCAT
The DNA here is from genome assembly GCF_055883805.1 of Amblyomma maculatum. Taxonomy (NCBI): domain Eukaryota; kingdom Metazoa; phylum Arthropoda; class Arachnida; order Ixodida; family Ixodidae; genus Amblyomma; species Amblyomma maculatum. Next base: position 53,547,369 of record NC_139347.1, on the reverse strand, counting down.
CCATCCATCCATCCATCCATCCATCCATCCATCGGGAATAAATGCAACTCAAGAGGGACAAATGACACGCTCTCTATGTGCATGATGCCGAGCTGAACGAGAAATAATTTGCGGTGAAGTGCTGCTCACTTAAAAGTTAACACTGTCAAACCAGAATATATGGAACTAGAACATGATTGCGATTATTTCGATATATAAGCAGCGGTCATAGATAAGCTTGTCTGTAACCCGGAAGCTAGAATACACTGCACCTAGCGCGCGATCTCATACCATGTACCAGATCTATACCGTGCTTATCAGCACGGTATAGATCTGGTCCATGGTACGGACCGCAGTGAACGGTGCTTTAAGCTAGCCATTGCTTGGCATAAGATGTTCCTTGTACACTGTAAACCGAGCAGTGTGGCTTAAATTAAGGTAGTGTTGGGTTCCGCAGCGCCTGCGTCACCGAAACGAGCAAAGAACGCAAGGCAGGGGCCGCCGTTAGGCTTTAGTTAATTGCTGGTTTCACCTCGTGGCAGCGATGAGGAGCGGAGAAGGAACTCAAGACATCGAAGGGCCCCTTCAATCACACCACACGTTCTTTTCGGTTTCAGAGTGCTAACGTAGCCAGCATATGCTCAAGGCCCCGCAACTGGTTCGTCTCCACGCGTAGAAAGTGATTGTATACAGCGCCGTTTAGGGAATAATTTGATAATCTGGACTCGGCTTAACACACCAGACGTAATTTGGAGTTGCGTTTGTCTGCCTTTAAATGACGCGATACTCATTCGCTTATATCGACTTAGCGACTCGCTTAATCTGTAATTCCGTAATCTGTAGTGCCTCTATTACCTCGCTTATATTCATTAGCACACAGTAGTAACCTACCCAGATATGTGAAAAACTATGTGCCTGAGTGGCATATAAGAGTAGCCTGCGCATGTCTAAGATGTCAGAGTAATCACCAAGGGCAATGGAGGGTTTGATTCCCACTTATCCACCCACTCCAAAGGAGAAGTCCGAGACGACAGGGACCATGCACGAGCGGATTGCTAGAAAAAAAGAAAGCTTCCGACGCTGGACTGTTTCCGGTCACCCTTTAGACCTCCTTAGGCGTCCATCGAGGCACGACACTATTGACTCCTGCCAAGTATAGCACCCAGCACAGCCATGCCCGTGGCCTTTTACTGCCCGTGATTTGTGTGGCGCATCATAGCCAAAGTTGCTTTTGCGCCGTAAAACCCCATATAACGAACTAACTATAATTGACTCCCGCTGACAACGCGGGATTTTGTACGGGACGAGGCCTTTAATGCTATCGCGTTAAAATCGGAACTACGTGACGGATAAGAAGGTCAGCTCTTAACGTCTCTGCAGCTTCTATTAGGTATTGCAGTCATTGTGAGCAAAAAATCGCAGGCAGGAAATGTCTGTGGTAAGTTAACAGATGGTATGATCAAGCATTAGCTGATTACTCGATGATTTGCATGATTTACCGAGGCCGCATGATATCACAAAGCTGGGAGGAGCTTCCAACTTGGGTTCTCCATTTGAAGTGGAAGGATGGGATAAGAATCAATCTTCCAGGAACCTCGGGAGGTAAGACGCACTGCTATATGCTACACAGACACGTTCGTACGGCTCGGATAAATTGGGGCATTATATCTCGGCTGGTCGCCAACGAAAGGTAGCTGGAGTAGCAGGTAGCTATATAACTGCATGCTAATAAGAATGTGTAAAATATTACAGACTGAAATTGAGGGATCGGTAATTAAGCAAGCAGATATGTTCGCGAACCACGAGGAGCCCCAAGGGGAGCTCTTTCCTCTGCACCGGCTGTCCTCGCCCCGTTCGACACAATTGACGGTGACTACACACACGTTCCCACTTAGGGACTCACTGAGGCTTCTAATGGTACCACATTATAAATGCTGTAGCGTGAGGGGGCGGAAGTAAGAAAACATATTCCGGGAACAAAAACGAACTTGTAAATAACGAGGCGAAATACGCCGCTGCTGTGGCCCGCTAAGTATCTCCAAACGGGAGCAAGTTTTGTACTGCGCAAGTAAGTCTCAGATTTCAGAGAGGAATTTGAAAGGAAGGCTTGCGGAGGAGGTGCGGGTGACATGCAAAGAGAAAATGAAATCCACCCTTGTCCTCTGTCTCTCGTTCTTATCAGTCGTTGTCTTCATGGTCTTCTAAAAAAAAATTTCCCGCGCCATTCGTTGCTTGAAATTACATAAGCCAGTGAGTTTATCTCAAACATATTGCCTATACGGAGAGGCGTAACTGGCCACCGACAGCGCAGGTCGTCGTAACGAAACGCAATGAGGGCACGCGATGCGTCTGATAGGGTGCGCGCGTGGCAGCTCGGCATATCAAGGGGGGAAGGAGCAGGTGGTTGCCGCTGCGGTGCAAGGGGTTCGTAACCCCGCAGCCGCGAGTGAACGACCTGATAGGAGAGAGGACAGTCACTTTCTCCCTCCGCGGAGGATGACATGGCCCAAGGGGACGGAAGCTCTTCGCGTTCGCCCACACCAGTGACGAGGTCGTTCGGGAGCGCGGAATTTGCGTGATGAGCGCAGGTGTTCGAAGGGATCGACGCTCCATGAGGGCAGCCAAGAAGACACGCACGGAAACGTCGACGCCCCGAAGGCCACTGTCCCAGGTTGTTTACCTCTTTAGTGGAGCATGCGCGAAAGAGTCAAAACGGCATTTACCGTGCTAAATGTAGAAAAAAAAAATAATGAATGAGATAACTCAAACACAGCCGGAATTGTATCAACTGACACGCGCCGAGATGAACGGAAGGCATGCAGTATATAAGGAAAAGTGAATTTTGTGCTTATTAGCTTTCTTGCAAACATATTTATTTTTTCTTTCTTCCCTTGTTCTGGAGTTGTCTTTTTTTGTCTAATTTCTTAGTCCATCTGCAGGAGTGAACGTTTCTCTCTTCTTCTCCTGTTCAAATAATGCGTACTATTCTTAAGTCTATACTGAGCATGCTCACTGATCGGTACGCTAGAACCGATCTGAAAGGGCACTAATTTCAATTGCTGATAAGGGACCCTGTATGGATGCCAGTTACTTGGAAGGGTGAACACTTCAAATTAATTTCAAGAACATAGCTCATGAAACAGACTCATTACGAACCCTGTGAGGCACACACAAGCATCTTCCGTTGTATATATCACCGCAATCATCGTCATGTGATCACTCAACTACAGTCACAGGCGTAAATAAGAATATATTGTATTACTACTCAACATTTATTTATTTTTTTGAATTCACCCTTTACTCTGCAAGGCCTTTTGATGAAATAAAACTTGACTGCAGTGATTATAGAACAAACAGAAACGAATCTGTAAGAAATCCGAATAGTTCGTTCTTTAACAGAGCAAGATATCGGGCTAGTTTTCATCACTTTTATCTTTTTTTTTTTTTATCGGGCCTTTTCTTCCTTCTTTATCATTTTTATCATTTGACGTGACAACTCTGGCTTCACTGCAGCAACGCTTCAGCTCCATTCTTTCCGCTCAAAAGAAAAAATAGTTGTCAGTCCTCACCCGTCTTTTCCTCAGCTCCTCGCTCGTTTTTTAAAGTAGTGTATATCTGAACACGACGCCTGAAAGCGAGCTGTTACGCTGCAAAGCGCAATTTCGTACACATAGCGTGAAGGGCGGGTATTTATGCATTACCAACTTTAGGGTCTTTATGTTTCTGATATGTCTCTCATTCAGTGGGTGATATAGTTCTGATGCTATGTCAAGACGATTCCCATGCTTGTGATCTGAACTCATATCTTCCCGTGCCGAGTTCTCTCAAAGGCACCTTACACCATTTTTCCGTCTTTCTTTTCGGGTCTCCTCTTTCTCAGCTTTTACTTCCACCTACATTTTCTTTATCTCTCATTCTTCCCTCAAGTTCTCTCCTTTTAAGGCGCTTCGTATGCGGCGTTGACAGAAATCCAAGAGGACTGATTGTTTTGCAACCTTCTCTCCGGAGCATGGCGTTCTTGCGACGTCCTCTCCGGAACATGGAGTTCCACGTCTTCCAGCTGCTCGGCTCGAGACCTGCTGACATTAAAGTGCCTCTCCCCAAATGCCGATTCCGATAAGCATCGCGAAAGCGTGCGCATCGCGGTCGTCGCGCCCCCCGCGCTGGAGCCTCATCCCCACCTGCCCGCACTGAGGACGCCGCACCTCCAAACACGGAACTCCAATGACTTCGTTGCCGGAATAACATCAATTCGCATTTTCTCTTTCGTCCCGGAAAAGAAAAGCACGCTGTTTAGAACTGTGTCGATGAAACAGAAGCAGCAGCAGCTGCTGCTGCTTTTCGGTCGCCGGAACGATGGAGGTAATTGCAAGGCACGTCTGATGAGAGAGACTTGGGTTGCGCAAGGCGATACGCAAACTGTTGCACATGGCAAAACGAATTCAGCTTGGATGTCTTGGCTCAGGGCGGTCAGCGACGTGAATTCTCATCGGGCCTTCAGATCAGAGGTGCTGATTTTGCTTGATTGCAGCTGCTGTCCGCACGAATTGCTACAAGTTGTTGTATAGTATGCATAAATATCGAAACATTGAGCGGCATCTGGCAGTCTGACGAATTCGCGCAGGGACCGGAACTTATGGAGGTCATTGGCTCAAACGTCATAAATGCCAGCTTGGATTAAATATGCGCCGCTCTGAAAGCGTCCTCGGTGCCGGACGTTTCTTCACATCGATGGAACGGAATGATTCGGCACGCAGCCTACAGAGGCGCTGAGCAAGCAGAAAAAGACAAAATCTCTGCTGCAATGCAAAGAGCGTGAAGTGGAGCGTCGGAGCTTTATGTATTTCGTGCATTGCATTGTCCCCACGAGACTGGGGAAGTTTTCAAAGCGCGTAGAACCGTGCTCCTGAGTCGGCCTGTGTGCTCTCTCAAAATGAAATTAACTTGGCACATTCAGCGCAGAGTTTCGTCTCACGGCTCATTTCACCGACAAATAAATCCAGAGCCGCACCCAGGGGACTGCTTCGCTCACCCCTTTCAGCGCCCGAGAGAGGGGAGCCCGTAAAGGGCAAGGACCACGAACTCAGTCAGACCCCAGCAACAGCCTCAGTGGGGGCTCATGGCTCGGGCACACAGAGAGCACGTCACGAGAGCCCGCCGACTCGGAACAAGGACGACCGTGTATACAAACGGCGGTGCCCATAGAAGCGGGGCAAGATTCTTCGCTGGCACAGTGCACTAGAGTGGACCCCGCGCGCTATACAGTGCACTCACGGCGCCGTGGCCCGTATATAGTATACGTATATTTGTCCAGCTTGCGGGAACGTGAGCCGGTCCAGTGGGCACGCGTCAGCCAAGCCCCATGAGGCGTGGACACCTCGCCGAAAGGGTTAGGGACCAGCACAATAGTGGCGCGTCAAAATCTGTTATCGCCGCCGGGGTCGGACAACGGCCCCGGGGGTTCGGCGGACATTGTCCCTCCCGGGTATCGGGGGCCGCCCATGGACCCTGCCGCCACTGGTGCAGTGGAAACCCGACGAGCGTCACAAAAGCACCGCTGCCTACTTGCAAGCACACACGGCCTCGAGTCACCAGGGAAAGAAGTCTCGGGCGCACGCGGTCAGTGGAACGCCTTCTTCTTCACTCTCGCTGGGTGCCCCGGGTCTCCTCGAATAGGAACAAGCCGCTTTTCAGCGAGCCCTTGGTCAAGTTTCTTTGAAGCGAGCTAGCTGGCTGCGGGGGCAGAGCCTGCAGCGGGACTTAAAGTCGAACGGCGCGTTGGAAAGTGAAAGGGAACAACGTTGCAGCCGTCGCTGTCCGTCGATTCGAGGACATCTTCACGCCCGAGCCTCTGAATCGGAAACGGGAGCTAGCGGAGACGAAAGAAAAAAGGCGGCTGCGGAGGCTGGCCCATGCAGGGTCGGCGCGCGCCCTTCGGTCTTTGGAAATCTAGAATGGGAGGCAAGGTACGCGAGTGGGCTTTCATGCGTGAAATAGGAAACGCTAATGCCGGCGCACGTACGGTCAGTATTTTCTACCTTCTGGTTGAATATTTTCAAATAGATTGGCCGCTGGCACGTTCTGGACGCCAGCTGGTGCTGCTTTGCACTTCGTATCAATCGACACATGGCTACGAGTGAGCCCGTTCCTTAACATGCGAGCCTCCCGTAAGCCCCAAGGCCTGTGTCGACGATGTCTTTGAAGCGGAATAACGGCATGTTTATGAGGAGACACACACACAAAAAAATCTATCTAGGATATGCAGTTTTAAACAAATTAGTAAATTGCAATCGTGCGATCACATGTATTTTCTGAAAAATAAGGCGAGCTGCCCAATGCATGAGCATATCCATGTCAAGGCAATATATGATGAAAAATTTGTAAGCGTATGCCAACAAAACTACTTTCATATCTAGACTTGTGCTTATCGATGCCGCAACAGAAGTCCAGCTCCAATTTATAATTTGGCCATATATATATATACTAGTTAGACTTGAGAAACGCGCTTCTTTTGTAATAGGAATTCCTGTCTAGTAGCCATTTCGTATCAGTGGAAATTGTTCCCCGAACATTTCGCCGGGCTGCAGTAAATTGGGCCAGTAGCAAAACCAACCTCAGTAGGACAAGCAGTAATGCTGCTTTGTTGCAATCAGTCGAAATAATAAATATGCCAAACAAAAACAAAAACAGTACCCTCCCTATTCACTCCCATCGCACAGAGAGAGTCGTTTACTATAGTCGGATACAGGTCATGAAAAAAGCGGCATCCAGCTATCAAAGGACTCTTCTAACCAACTAGACCACGACGTACCCAATCCGGCTCTCACTTTTCGAGGAATTACTGAATTATTTCAATTCGGCCATGCAATTTATCCTAAGCTTTGTAAGGGCCTTACAAAAGTGGAGGAACGCACACTTCTCCGCCTTTACACCAAAACGCTGCTGTGCCCGGCAGTTTTAAAACACTTTGATCCTGCCTGTACAGGAAAATGCCCGCACTGTGCGGAGAAGTCTTCGGACATCTTCCACATGGTGTGGGCATGCCAGTCAACCCCAAACCTCGCCCCCAAACCCAACCCCACCCGGGAGGACTGGGAAGCAGCCATACTCGGCTGCTACGACCTGGCAAGTCAGAAGGCCCTGGTCCACCGAGCCCGAGCCGCAGCGGTCGCCAATGGGCTTCTGTAATGAGGAGCCCACCTAGTGTTTGCGTGAGGTTGCCCCGGCTACCTCAAGCTTCCTCCGAATAAAGTTTTTCACACACACACACACACACACACACACACACACACACACACACACACACACACACACACACACACACACACACACACACACACACACACACACACACACACACACACACACACACACACACACACACACACACACACACACACACACACACACACACACACACACACACACACACACACACACACACACACACACACACACACACACACACACACACACACACACACACACACACACACACACACACACACACACACACACACACACACACACACACACACACACACACACACACACACACACACACACACACACACACACACACACACACACACACGCACCCACACGCACACACACACACACACACACGCACGCACGCACACACACACACACACGCACGCACGCACGCACGCACACGCACGCACACACACACACACACACACACACACACACACACACACACACACACACACACACACACACACACACACACACACACCACGACGTCACGGCCGACCGCCTTGCACCTGCGAGTAGCGCTTGGAACGTGGTTTCTTCGAGCGAGTCCGTGCTGGCAAATAGTTCCTAAATGGTTCGTAAGTTCAAACTCACGAAGCTGGGCCAGCAAAAATACATACCTCTACTCAATTCGATCAATAGTCGTTTGCTCATCAGAGTACAACAGGTAAAACGACGAATTCCGATGGTGAATTTCAGCACTGCCGAGCTTTCACGAAACCGTTTCGTTGTTCTGCATTGCACTGCATCAGCGGTGTCAGCTCGTAGCGGTGTCATGGCGGATTCCATGGAGCCCTACGGGGTGACACCGCTGGCGACACCGACGGACAGACGGAGATGGCAAAGCGCTGAAGAACGTTTTTCTCTTTGTTTCTCTTTGCGTTTTTTTTTTTTTTTTCTGTGTGTGTCGCGACGTCACACATTTGGAGCGATGCCACCTTCTAAAAGTAGGTCCTTTGATGACTGTTTGCCGCGTTATTCTTGACCTGTATCTGACTATATATTCTGCGCGCCACATAGACTGATATTTTACCTCTTGACACATCACAGGAGTGCAAGAGAGAGAGAGAGAGAGAGAGAAAGCTTTTAATGAGCATATAATCAGTAAAAATTCGCAGGAGCTGGGTGGTCGGAGCCCCTAGTCCTGGGCTCCGCTGGCAGCAGCTGACTTGCGGACTAGCTGGATAATCCAGGATTGCTGGTCCAGGTTGTCGCTTGTCAGGGCCGCCTCCCACTGCTCGTGTGTCGGGCATGGCACTATTAACGTTGGGTCAGGTTTGTCCTGGCATTCCCAAGAGATGTGATAGAGTGTGGGGCTTGCACCGCACCAAGGACAGTAACTCGTGTATTTTGTTGGGCTTATCTTATTTAAAATTTGAAGATTAGGGAATGTGTTTGTTTGTATTTTTCTCCAGTCTATAGCGTCCGAGGAAGGAAGTTGTTTGTGTGGTGGTGAGAAAATTCTTCTTTCTAACCGTAGGTGTTCCAGCCTGTCGCCGTAGGGTCCTAGGAGAGGGGTGAGGTAGGGATGGGGGATCCGCCCGGTTTGTGAGAGCTCGGGCTAGATCATTCGCTACCTCATTTCCTTCTAGGCCTTCGTGTCCAGGTGTCCATGTAATTGTGTGCGTCTGGGAGATGGAACGTAATATTGCACACGCTCTTTTGTGAGGTTTTCCGGCCAGGTAGTCCCTGCAGGCTGGTTGGGAGTCCGTCACTACGTGTGATGACTTCTTTTGGTTGTCTTGTGTTTTTATGGTGATGGCTATTGCCAGTGATTCTGCTTCCGCAGGATCCTTGGCATAGATTGAAGCCTGAATAATTGGCCTCTTCTTGTGGTCAACTGCAGCTATTGTGAAAGAGTGCAAAGTCTCCGCATATTCCATTCGCTTCCGTCGACTTCCGCACGCGTGATTGATAGCCGAAAAAAAAAAAGAAAACGAAGCCATTTATTCACGTGAAGAACGGATTACACTTTACAACAAAGCAACGACAATCATTCTCATCATTCCCTGGCAAATTATCACAACTCCGCCGAACCGCTGCGGCGCATCTGCACTCATGAAGCATTTCGACCGAGACAGAAGTCAAACAGGCTGCAAGGGATTCACCCAGTCCACCTTGCCTACCCGCCAGGGCACATCGCGTGGTTTGCGATAATTGGTGCGCGGCAAAACGAACGAACCCGCAGAACCCTCCTCTCCCCCGCTGGGTGCGCCATTAGGGCAACGCGCGCGCCTACCGCGCTGTTTTGCATCGCGCGTTCGAAATTCGGGCGCAGTGAACTCCGTCCATCGAACCGCGATGCACAGGGCCTCCCCCTCGCTTGTTTTGGTGAAAGACGGCGAAAGGGCGTCGCCGGGAAGAGGGCTCTGCTTATGTACAGTGGGGCACCTGTCTCCCTTACTCAGAAGGAAGGCAAGGGGGCTCCTCTGATATGGGCGCATCTTCCTCACGGAGTTCATCGCAATCAACACTGCAGCGGGCAGAAGCGTTGGCAGCGGTTCCTCCTCCTCACGCCGGAGAGGAAGCGAGAAATGTCGATACGCTTCGCCGAGTGGTCGACGCTACGGAGAGCAGTTACGCCTTCCCTTTCCGCGGCTGGCGGTTCAAGAGAGCGCATTCATTGGCCGGGAGGAAGTCACGTGCAGTAACAGCTAGGTGGGACGCGCTGTACCGCGTTCACAAGGAAACTGAAATAACACGGGAAAGTATGACGACCAATTGTTTCTGAAATAAAAAGCGCCATTCACCGTAGAATTTTTTTAAAGTTCAGTTCTGCTTTATTTAAACGCCATTAATGCTGGTCTACAAGCGAAGAAGCTCTTGAAGGAGCAGTGCATGTAATACTTGTCATAGCCATCAAAAAGGTATATGTGACGGTGTCAGACGTGTCGGATTTGACTGCGAGCTAGCAGCGGCGCTGACATTGTGATAGCTTGAATTAAATGGAAGGGCGTGTTAGCGCTTAAGACATCTTAACATGAGTTGTTCAATCCTCAAAAACAATTAAGTTAATTCGCGCTAGCTTGTCAAACCCAACGTGCACGCTCCCGCAGTGAGGGGTCCCCTACAGGAGATAGTTTGCTACTCTGCGTGGGTCCTTCCCGTTCACTCTCACACAAGTTTTCCGACATACCCTCTGTCTTCCTTGAAGGAAAGAAGCCAACAGTCGGCGAGGTCAAGGAAATCATTGGGGATTGTACTTTGTCTTTTTTTTTTTAATTTTTACTTCGGTAATCACATAAATTAGTAATGTAATCTGTACATTGGAAAGGTAAATAAACACAAAGTACAAGGAACAACAACGTGCCGATGGTTTGAACCGAACCCACGACCTCCGGATAACGCGTCCGGTGCTCTTCCAACTTACAGGGGTCTCGGTTCTGGCAGTCTTGAAGCCATAGGTAGCGTAAGAGGGTTCTAGCACAGCTCTCGCCCTCGCTCTTGATCACGTTCTACGTGACGCTGACGGTAACACATGTAGACGTTCCACGTCCACCGCTATGGTTAAGGGTGCGCTGGTGAACACTCTCAAGGTTCGTATACAGACAACATTAATACCCAAGAAAGTAGCATGGGGGACAGCGACCGATGTAGCTAAGTTGGAAGGGCACCGTACGCGATATTCGGAGGTCGTGGGTTCGGTTCCCACCATCGGCACGTTGTTTTTCCTTCTACTTTGTGTTTATTTATCTTTCCCATCAACAGATTACTAATTTATGTGATTACCGAAGTAAAAATTAAAAAAAAAGTACAATCCCCAATGCTTTCCTTGGCCTCGCCGACTGTTGGCTTCGTTCCTTCATGTATTATAACGAGCACCCTCATTTCCCCTTCATTTACCCTCTGTCTTCCATGCTACATCTCACTCTCTAACTTTGATGGTTCTAAGATATACGACCTGTTTGTTTGTTTGTTTGTTTGTTTGTTTGTTTGTTTGTTTGTTTGTTTGTTTGTTTGTTTTGCACCCCAGCCTCCAATTTTTCTTGTCGCCACACTTTTGGCCGACACAAATTTCAGAGGCATGCAGCAACAGGATGCTTTTCCACGATGCACTGCGGATCAAACATGGCGGCTCCTGGATAGCGGCAGCCACAGGTAGCGTTCTACCTGCGTCCGACCGTGCAGCGTTGGGGCCCTCCGAACGGGAGGCGGCAGGTGGAGCGACGGCCTCCCACTGCGGCCGCTCCCGTTCCGAAGAGCGCACATGACAACGCTTGACTGCGCCGCAGCGCTCGCGACGCGCTGCGCCCCTCCTCTTCCCCGGCCATGCCGCTGCCTCATCAGTCAGTCGCCATCGCCATCCGTCAACAAACGCGCGTTTGTTTTGCCTTCATCTCTCCAAGAAGGCGTTCGCGAGAGGGTGAAAAAGAGGCGGCGGAGGCCTCTGCACGATACCTCCTTGCACCTTGCAAAGGATGCAGCCTTCAGAACGACGATAAAACGTGACATCTTGCGCGATCATGCACCTGGGAAGAAGACGCTTTCGCTTTCCGTCGCCGCCTCCGTGTTGTTTTCTTCTGCTTCCTCCGCTTTTCCTTTCCTTTCGCGTCTACGCGAACTTACGCGTGCGTCGAATATAAGCACCAGGGAGCAGTCAGCGTGTAGCGCCGTTTCCCTTTCTTACTTTTATTTCTTTTTCCTCGTGCAAAGAAACTTGACTGGAATCACTATGTTGGCAGGCCGAAGGTGGAGCGTTCGCGACCCCGGCGCAGCCTTCATGACCATCAATGCTCATCGCTCTACTGTCCATGTTACAGAAAGGAGGAGGAACGTGCAAGGACTGAAAGCACAATATGCAACGCAAAATAGTTACGTTCGCAACATACAATGAAATTCAAAATGCAAATCATTAGGAAACGGTATCGATGTTTAACGGGTAACATTTGAGGAGAAACCATCTATAAAGGCGTAAACTATTAATGTTATTAGTTTTTTTGTTTTGTTTTTTTGCAGCATGATGGAATCAGACCAGCAGGGAAAGAAAGAAAAACGAAAGATGTGACCATATTTCGAAGGTACCAATAGCTGCCTTTTAGTGCGTTGGTACTGGATGACCCACTCTCGCGCATTTAGCCTTTCTTCGATGCCTACATGTACCGGTGGTTTGGGTGACGTCACGAGAAAACATATGATGGCCGGACTGGAAGGAACTGCCAACTTGGGCGAAACTTAATTCTGAGCTGGGAATCAAATCCACGGGGACCCTTAACTTGATGGCGACTCACATATGCTGACGCCGTGCATGCAGGCACGCTCTCTTGTGGCTTGTTCAAAGTGAGCCTTATATATCTGACCCTTAAAGAGAAATAAACACAGTTTATAATCGAATCAAATTAAAACAGTCCCAAACTAATGTAAATGAATAATAAGCCATGAGCTAGGATGTAAATATGCAAGAATAAAACGATAATATTTCGGACACGTACGTGTGGGGGTTTTAGATATGTAACTGTTTGGTAGGAAAGTAATGGACCTATAAATATGTTACACGCGAGCGCACGCTGGAGAACACAAATGCAGTTCGTCAGTCAAGCTTGGAATCTAATTCCTAATAAATCGAGCTAGCAAAGTTAGTATGTAAATGGCGGCTGTGTGTATTGTGGTCAACTCAGACAGTGACTCTCGTGAGAAAATGTGAATACAGCAGTAATTAGATCATCCGCAAAATTTTTACTCGCCTTTCTGCGCTGACTTCGAAGCCCTGATTGCCCTGCCATCCTTAGCGTGTGAAAATTATTCCAAATTAGCTTGCATTCCTTCTCCCTTCTGTTTATCAACTTTCCAAGAAAAAAAAAAAAAGTGCATTTTAAGCGACGACTTGCACAGAAAACACAACTATAGCGATATTTTGAGCGGTTAAAAAATATTGACTGATCCATGGAACTATAGCTAGGAACAGCTAGAGTGCGAACTGAAAGGATGCCAAGTCGTTATGTGCTCAAGCAACAGCACATTTTACAGCAGTAACCTTTTCCTCTCTCTTATTCATTTTATGATTTTTTTCGTTAAAATAATAATTAAAAAAACTGAATGAAAAAAAGCGTTTCAGGTGAAAATATGTCTGCATCTGTCTGGCTCAGCTCCGCAGGCGCGCGCCGGTGGGCTCCGTTTTGAAAACGCCCCTCGGACGATTTTCGGGGAAAACTGGTCACTCACTGCTACACCGTGTACTGCTTTAAAAATAAATAAATAAATAAGACAAGAAAAAAAAAACGCCCACGAGAGGTCGTCGTGTGCCCATCGGCAATAGGGTGCCTCGGGCGGCGCCCCATTGACGGAAGACACTCCCCGAGCTGAGAGGGCGGAAGGAAGGAAGCTGGGCCCGTTAGCTTCTTTGTGGCGCCCGTGACCCACAGTGTGGCCGTTCGTGCAGTATATTGCCTGTAATCAGCACTGTACTGCCTCCAACCACCAGCAGCACACCCCGGCCACGCCCCGACAGCTTGAAGCTGTTCACCCTACGCTGTCCACCTGTCTGTGGTATATAAGGTGGGGGCACCGAGGTGCCATGCCAGACTATTTCCGGAGGTAGATACCCAGTGACTTAACGCCTCAAGCCCGGCGTGCTGCTCAGACACGTCTAGAAATTGCTTCTTTACTTCTCGTTTTGCGTATGATTGTTGTTCTTTGAGTGCAAGTGCTTCTATATACTTCTTTCCTAAACGACCTGGTTTGCAACCGTGTGATCAGTGGGACTCGCTGCGACGCGGGAAGGGCAAGACAGACGCATAATGTAGCAACCTATATGGTCGCTAATTGCGCCCTGTACGCTCTTCAGCTGCTCTTGGCTTTCTTTGTTCCTGTGAGTGGCCATGCAAATGGCAGACGCGGCGACAATCGGTGCTCCAAAACGTGTTTGGAAAGTCGACTATTGCAGGCGCCATTCATCATATATAGCAGTGTGTACGAGGTACGAACACCCCTTCAAGGATTTCCTTTCTTTCTTTTGTTTTATTTTCATCCAGTAGAACACAGAGGGCAAGGGCGAGTCACACGACGACTCCCACGTCGAACCAAATGGCTTAGAATAGAAGGAAAATAAATTTATGAAGCAGCTTCCTCTTTAATACAGAAGACATGTTCCTCAATATATATGGTAAGCACGGAAATGTAACGAAAATATGTCGTTTTTAATTAGTTTGCTAAAAAACAGCTAAAGTAAATGTAGAATAATAATAAAAACTCATCAGCCTTTTACCTTTGCGATAAATGCAAATTTCAGGCTCATTGCTTGTAGTGAAAAACGCCACTCGGAGTGTAAGTTTTAGTAACCCTGGCTAAGCGTGCGGATGTCGGCATGTTGGTCAATATATGGCGCACGTTTTATAGTGTTGGAGTAGCCGCGTGCAGTAAGCAACCGTGTGCGCATGAAATAAATAGTAAGAACAAACTCATAGCCCTGCGTCATCAATTTGAATGGCTCTCTTTATTATAAGTTCGGGTAACTGCAATTCAATCTTTAGTTCCAGCTTGCTTTCACTTGCTCACTGAATGTTCGATGTTCCTGAAAAATGAAGTAAATAGATTCATTGGGGGCGTCAACGGCAGATAAATTACGCGTAGAACGTGCAAGTAAAACAGTACTATACGTGGCCGTTAAATTCTGTTCTGTATCTGTAAAGCCTCTGTAAGTAAAATGCTATATCCGAACTTACGAATCCCTTTTTTGCATTATAGGCACCGTATGGTGAGGTCTTCGGACTAAAACAAAAGGCGAAACATCGTCGAGCTACCCGGCCAATAAGGACCGCACATCTGTTATACAGGAGCTGCAAAGTTGCCAGACTTGCCAGTAACGTCAGCGGGTTGATGCAACTGTCTTAACGTCGCATTCTTCAAACTTTGCGAACAATTGCTTCTATTTAATGTAGCACTACATTCAAAACACCATATTTTGTTCGAGATCAAGAGGACACTCAGAGACACTGATAGTCTGCATCAAGCGGCGCTACAACATAGATTATCGAATTTTCGCTGCCCTAGTGGTGCAGGAACTACGTATGCAGGCATGCACCCAGTGCTTAAAGTCTGGCTTCATCGGTAGTGATTCCAGCACAGGTGGAAAGGGAAATATAGGGAGAAAGAGGGCTGGTCGCTTGCTTCGCACACCGTTTTATACAAAGGGGAGAAATTATTTTCCTCCGTCTCGGGTGTTAGAAAATAGGTTAGTGATTCTTATTACAACTCACCGCGAAATGGCCGAAACAACAAAGAATTTTTTAGAAAACCACTGACAATAATAAAATATGACAGCTTGCTTCGAATTTGTGCAGTCCTTATACATTCGAGCAGGAGGGGGAGGAAGTGTCTCGCACCCTCGAGAATACCCAGGAAAGGGTAAATCTGCGTGTAACGGGCGGCAACGAGACATGACACTGGCACCATCCGACACCCGGTCGGTTACGGAGGCCCCGAACTGTAGGCTCCTAACACGACCCATCTAAGACTCCCCCAAGAACGGCACCCACATCAGCGAAAAACGGCCAACAACAATGTCGAGAGAGACAGGCCAGTTTAACGATCCACCGAACGACGCAATGGAAGCCGAGGGCCCGCCAGTTCCCTCCAGAACCTGGCCCGTTCGCGCGATGTCTAACCCCCTTCCCGCCCAACCCTGCGGTAAAAACCCATTGACTAGCTCGCTCGGCGCGCACCGGCGATGCAGGAAAGGGGTAAGCTAGCGGCGATGGCGAAGGGCAATTACACCTAGCTCTCAACAGGACAGTGCATGCTCCTCTGCTCCATTTTCTCTCTTCTGGCTGCCCCTTCTCTCTCCATTCCCCTTTCTTCTGAGCTGGAGCAAGTTCGTGTCGGTAGGAGGCGTGGGAGCAGACAGTGGGGCACTTGCTCGTGAGATTCCCCTGACGTTATATACACGTTGGCTTTAAGAATATGCAGCTGGGGTAATTACGTGGCTACGGAGTCAAGTTGGTCTATATTCGAGCCCCACGAGGGCAACAGACGAGAGGGAATGAGTGTCGGAATGACTCGCTGCCTCCTATTGGTTCCATTCGCTCGGTGGCGTCACTAACCCACAAGAAAAAAAGAGATAGATCATTCACTCAAATGCCCCGGCCAGCAGCGATAAAATTGCAGCATCATACCAGCCCTCTGCCTTCTTCTTCTTCTCTCTAGAGTTCTGGGTGAATGATGGCAGGGAGATAGAAACGCTAGTGCTGTGAGTGGAATTTATGAAATACATTCTTACGCAGCTCCTGCTCAACTGTCTTTACGAACAGTCTCATTAGTAATGTTAGTGCACATAACGACCGGCCCGTAATTAAGTGTAAGCTGCACAGCGTGTTCACTTGGTGAGCGTTCTGTTATTTTTAGCTATTGCGACAACGCATATACATGCACTTCGCGGTTTAAATTCTGCTCGCCGAAAAGAACGTCGAAAATCATGAAGAAGATTGATTTACAACTTCACATCTAAGGTGGCATCAGACTGCATTGTCGAAAAATTGATCGCTTTATTTTACAACTTTCTTGTAGAGCGTTTGTTTAGCTTTCATGAAATAAATCACACTTTGGTGCATTCTTCATCCGTTTCCGTGATCACGACGAGTGCAAAGAACGCGCGTTTTCAGAGGCCTCAACTCAAAACAGCATTTTTTGTAGAACTTGTACTTTTTCTTTTCTTGAGAAGTATAAACCGTAAACGAGCACATTTTTGCATCGATTTCAAACAATGTATATTATGTGGTCCGGACTATAATCAGTTGCCGAAGTCAGTCTGCATTTTTATGACTAAAGAAAAAGAACATTCATGGGTGGCAACTCTACAGCGAGGAGGAAGGAGAAAAAACACTATAAATCTTTTTTCTTTCTCTCTCTCTCTAAAGCAAAGCATTGTAGTGGTTGTGTAAAATGACCACCTCTACTCTCATATATTATGGCAGGGCTCTGCAAATAGCAATTTTAGGAAAATGGTATATAAGTGGGATTAATGAAATAACAAAAACTGCGCAAGCTTTAACCTTGTTTCAAGCTCAAATGCGCGCAGCTGAGCTTTTTAGGAATTTGCTAATAACATTCACTTTCGAAATAAAAGAGTGCTACGGCAGACGAGACAAACACATGCGTGCCCTCTTTTAGAAGTATTTCAGTCTCAATCCCCCTTAATCTGAATTCGAAGAAAAAACTCTTGAGGCACTTAAGACCCCCTTAAAAGCGATAAGGTTAAATAAAGCCCTTGGATCTGACTTTACTGTAGTGTGTATTTACCAGTGCCCCGCCGATCACACAGTGCTTCTTCCGTACCGTATTTGAGGTAAGCAGCTTCACTTGACGGAGATGGCGCGCGCTCGTTGTGGCGCTTGGTCTTCATAGCTGACAACAGATGGCGGGCGCCACGCGCCCTCCTGCACTCCTTAGGGTGCCTTAGTGGAAGGGTAGAAGCTCAATTTCTGGTGGATGATTTTTTTTATTTGATCGAAATGTTGACTGTGACACTTTCTCCGGAACGACTGATGCAAGCACGGACGCAAACACGCCTCAAAAAAGTTCTCATAGCTTTATCTCAGTACGACAATGGCAGAGACGAATGCCGCTATCACGAGTTCGAGGCCGCCTGGATATAGTCCAAGGGCTCAAAAAATGCGGGGCTTTACGAAAAGACCCATGGTAGCGTTTAAAAGGAGCAGCTCGCCAATATCTGCCAGAAGTACGTTTGACAACCAAGACTCCGGTTGATTATTAACTGTTACTGCGGACGCCGTCTGACCTCGTGTTTACAGCGGCGACGATGCGATAATTTGGTCAACCTTGCCACGGCGACTTATTCATTGTAGGTCGAGGCTTTTAACTCAGTAACGGATCGAGGGGCATTCACAGTGATAGCTGCATGAAGGAGTCCTCCCCAGTGTAAACAACAACGACATTGAGGTCATGTAGTATGTCGTAGCAGAAAACTTATTCGTTCACGTCACGAATCAGCTTGTCAGTTTCCCTATCCTTCCCTCGGAGACGCATCGTTCCGGTATGGTCCCTGGAAAATCTTACAAGTTTTTCCAACGACCCTATACAAAACTTCGTTTCGATGGCTTGCAGTGTAGCTGTCAGTTTTCATCGCCTCTCTCCAGATTCTCGATGAGAACTGTCATCCTCAGCCCTTCAGAGCTCAGGAGCACCAATGTGCGTAGCCCCAGTGGAAAACATGGCCTGCTGTAAATTGCGACAAGTGGTGTATCTGTAGCGCGGAATGCTTTATCTTCCGCACTTTAGGTGCTTCGGAAAATAGAAGCTTTTCTCTTGTTTACAGACTCGCGCATAACTAGCGCGCACTTTGCATTTGGGCAAGCATGATAAGAGGGCATAGCTGTTCATCTTTCCTTCTCTCTCCCACTGGGGGGCATGACGAACGAGCAAGTGAGGGGATGGGAAGCTGCACAGTAATGGGAGGAGAGAGAGAGAGGCGTCGGCCGGACCGTGGGGCCGCAGGCGATCCGTGGCGCGGTCGTCGGCGCCGCGGAGTGAGGGAAGGGGGCACCGCTCGCCGATAGCGAAGGGGGCTCCCGCCGCCAAGCGGTGCAGGGGCCCGGCGGGGCATAGCGCCGCTGCCGTTGACCCGCTTCTCTCCGCCGCTGTGGGGGCAAAAAAGAAGGGGGGCGCCTCCCAACATCCGGTGCCCCCCTCCGACAGCTCCCCCCCCCCCCCCCCATTCGCTGCCTCGGTGGAGGCAGCGGGAGCATGGAGCTGCCGCCGCCTTCCCAGATCGACGCCCCGCTGGAACGCGGCTGCAACAGGTGTCTAGGTGACGCCACCTTGCGCCGCTGGTGCAATACCATTACATGATCACTTCCTTTTAAAAGGGTGCTTTTGCGGAAGCACCAGGCGCGGAATGACGGAAATAGAAGCGTTGTTTGTTGTCCTCAAGTTTCGAGGATGCAAGGTCACACTGGGCGTCCTCCCAGGCGACGCTCGTCAAAAATAAACAAACAAACTTCCATTAACTTCTTTCTGACCACCGCCCGACTGGAAATGAATCGTATCGGGCCTCAGAGGTTTTTGCAGTCCCTAAAGAGAGTTCTTGTGGCAACACATAGACAATGAACATACGAAGATGTCAAACGTGGCGTAATCATAATGCTCTCATGATGAGCATAAGCGTAGACAAATCCTTGAAAGCGAGAGATGAAGGCGCGAAATAACACGCACAAAAACACTGTTAACTGGTTTCATTCTGTTTACTTTTCTTTATAGGTCCGACCATCCCAAAGCTACTCAGCCTTGAGGGAGGCCGTAGTGGAGGACTCCGGAAGGTTCAACCATCCGAGGCTCTTCAACATGCAGTGACGTGGCACAGTACACGGGCGCCTTGCTTTTCGCCTATATCGAAAAGCGATCACCGCGGCCGGTATTCGATCCCGCGTCCTTGGATTCAGCAGCTGAGCGTTGTAACCACTGAGCCACCGCGGAAAGGCTGCTGTTTATTGCTAGCGCCTGTTGTTGCGAACGTTTTTGTGCTTTTTTGGCCATCAGTAGGCTGCGCGACTATATGCTAGCACTTTCATTCTCGACGTGACCTTCGCAATGGTTGTTAGTGATTAACGCTGCCATAGGAGCCACACATCATACCTTTCTCGAGCGTAATTAACATGGAAAACGTTTTCTTTCCTTGTTTTTCTTTCTGATCATTAACAATCGATAGTTTCGTAAAGTGTGAATGTAAAAGCGAGGCCTAAAAGGGACAAGTGCTTCTCGTTTGGACCGTGCTGCAGCCGTGTCTCTTCCAACTAGCGCTTTCGCTTTCCAACTACGCAAATTCAATTGTCATATGCAGGGTAGAATGCCGCGCTATTTGGTGACAGGTCCGCTTGAATGTCACAGAATGCGTGTGTCAAATGATGATACCTATACTTTGTTACCTGCTATTGTTAGGCTATAGTACCTATTCGGAAAACTAGTTCCTCTTAAACCCCGACATTATGTTTTCTTCCCCTCTTAGTAGCATGGTTTTGTTCATCAAAGGTTATGAATAAGTTGCTTTAGCGAAATTGCATTTTTCAATTCTGACACGTCTGTGATCCCTAAAAGCACCCGGTGGATTTACTCTCTCAGCACTGATTTTGCTAGCTATGCCATCTGGAAACCAACCGGCAACAGGATGGTTGCGAGCGCGTTGGCAACGGTGTATCGGTACGCTGCGGCGCTGCAGCATCCAACAGGGCGTCGGTGGCGGAACAGCGCCGCTCCGTTCGGCGTGCCGGACTCCCCCTCGTCCGCGCGCCGGTGCGGATCACCGTGGCCGACGGTCGGCGCTCTCCGACGGCGCAACGAGCGAAGCCCCCTCCGCTGCCGTCGACCGCTCGGCGACCAACCTGTCGCCGATGCCAGTGACCCAGAGCTCTTCTTGCGGAACCACTTTTTTTCGACCGGCGGCAGCGGGACGGGTTTTCTTCTCTTTTCTCTCTCTTTGCACGCGCCGATGATACATTCACCTCTGGCAGCAGCAACAGCAGCACCGCCCCTGCTGATGCTGCTGTTGATGCTACAGCGAGCGGCGGGGCTCACGGCCGAGCGAGCGGAGCCTGTCAGTTACTCCGCCGGTCCGGTTGGCTTCGCCGGAGCACTGGGTTTTGGGGGCCCCCCCTGCTGCAGGTATGCGGCGGTCTCCCCCCATCCGTGCGACCGAACCAAGCCATCGCCCGGCGGGGCTCTCAAATTGCGTCACTTTCTCTCGCCACGGCGGGCCCGAAGAGGCAACGCAGGCGAGCCTCGACCTCGGACCCACTTTCCGCTTCCTCGGGGCACCAATGGCCGCTGCAACCAACGGGCGGGCGAGAAGAGCCGCACAGCCCTAGTCGGCCCAGTCACGAGGCCACTGGCATTCCGAGACTTGTCTCGCTTCGCTTGATTCGTTCCTTTTGTGATGGCTCTGAAAACGCACATGCTGATGCAAGCCAGTTGAAGGATTCGCTTAATTGCTGCAAACAACCTCCCATGCTCGCGTCTGGCGGTGAGGCGACTTCATCAAGGACCTGGCTTTCGGAAAATCGGTTTAGCCGTCGATCAATCTATGTTCTTGATTAAGACGCGACTCTGCGCATATATCTTTGAACGTTTTTTTTTTAATGTTTTATTGCGCCCACGGAGTACTTGCGCCATTTACTATTGTTTGTCATGCTTCCAGACTCCATGGCTGGTGAACAAGACAAAACCTTTGATTACCGTGTCCTAGGTATAGTTCAGGTCGTGGTGTCAGCAGTCGCTGCGGGCCGAGCCGTGCTGCGCACTGCTTCCAGCAAAACGAACTTGGCAGCGAACCCTCAGGTCTCGTGTCAGTCTGCAATGCCTGTACGTCATCAGTGGTGCCTGCAGGTAACACCTGAATCTTGTTATGCACTTCATCGGTGCAACTAATGAGGGCAACAACCGTTCATGGATGCAGTATATAGCTCTCCCTGCCGTCAGCACACGGTTGTAACCGCCCTAAAGGCCAACCGCCTCCTCAGATTTTACTGAAATTTCTGCGGCACGTTCCTCGTAGGTTTCTCGTCCTTGAGCCAAATCTCGCAGTAGGGCGGTGTTTAGGTTCCGTGCAAATGAATTTCAAAATTTTGTGAATATTTGTGAATTTAAAGTTTTGTGACCTGATGGGAGAGATTTGTACGCACAGCCTTTTGAGTGTGTGACGTCGATCGCTGGAAGCACGGCCTTCGATAATCGGTCTCCGTTTGCCGAAGAACATTTCTAGCTTGCTTTTGGTCATTTCGTACAAATAATGGCCCAAGCTGTCGCTAGCAGTGGTCAGTCAAGAACAACAACGCTCACTCTATAGGCGCTGGAGCAGTATCTGCGACGTCACCGAATTGCGCCTGTCCTGACGTCATAACTTGTCAAGAACTAAAATATTGGTTTTATTTAAGGGGTTTAACGTCCCAAAGCAACTCGGGCTGAGAGACGAGTGGAAGGCTCTGGAGATTTCGACCACCTAGGGTTATTTGACGTGCACTGACATCGCACAGTACACAGGCGCATGGCTTTTCGCCTCCGACTCGAAACATGGCCGCCGCGGCCGGGATTCGATCCTGGAACACAACAGTCGAGCGCGCTATCCACTGCACCACCGCGGCGGGGTGTAAGTAATATAGATTCCGGTTTCCTGGCTCTTATTACTCTTTTAAAGCATTTTTATTCGGTATTAAAATAAAAAAAAACATCGCTACCGGAGAAAAGGAACCTAGCTCCTTTAAAAAACTCATGCGAATCATAGAAAATGTCGAGAAATCGAACACCATTTGTGACGGGCGTATCTTTCCTGAATGAAGACGCGAGTGGCCTAAGGACCAAACGGGCTTCGGATGATGACTGGCGCACAAGCTTGTAGTCTCAATTGGTGGTGTCTGTTTCAAAGCAAGAAACTACAGCTCGTCAAACAGCCTTGCAACGTGCGCTTACATGTGATGCGTGCCTTGAAAACTTTACCTACCAGAGACAGGTATACGCACTTCAACATTGCCGAACTGATTCCATCGCAAAATCAAGTACTCTGCTTCCTGAGATATTCAAACTTTGCCCTGAAGGAAACAGGTGGCCCTGGGCACTGTGACGTAACACTCCAAACAATACGCCGGCGGGGCAACGAACGACTTGAGGCTCCAATCTACCGGCATGCCGTGTCAACGCGGCATTCGGCGCACAACCTCTTCCCGAACGAGCGGGAAGGAGACAGCATAGCGTGCTTGCGCCGAGCATGTCCGTGACGCGTGGCGTCATCATTAGGTGCGCTCCCGAAGCAACCACTGCTTCTGCTGCCCCGGGGCCATGTTCTGCGCATGGCATGGCAGAGATCTACAAGCTCAGCCGCCGCGCTCCCGAAATGGACCGATTTCGTAAGAGCATCTAAGAGGCTGCAGCTGCCCCCGCTGATTGCCCTGGTGGCGTGCACTGGCGTTGAAGACGTGCCTCTTTGGGGCCACTGAGGATGGGGACGCGGCGACCGCCCTGTATGCGCTGGCGGGCTGCTGCCGCCCTCTTCGGTGGCACGCGATATCGAAGCGCCCCGCTACAGTCTCTGCTCGAAACGAGGCCACCTGAATGGCGGCTCCACAGCAGTGTGGAATCCACAAGGGCGGCCGCTC
Organism: Amblyomma maculatum; assembly: GCF_055883805.1. NCBI lineage: Eukaryota > Metazoa > Arthropoda > Arachnida > Ixodida > Ixodidae > Amblyomma > Amblyomma maculatum. The sequence continues at coordinate 53,524,027 of NC_139347.1, read as the reverse complement.
TCTTGCTCAATCCAACCACGAAACTGCTGCGCACGTCTTCTCGCCAAAGGTCAATGTCGACGAAGGAGAGAGTCTGGCCGCTTCGCCACTCGCTGTCCCTCTATAGGAGCAACAGCAAAGTGACCGCTCGACACGAGCCAGATTCTTTCCGCCTATCTGAATTATGGCTTCCTCGCGATGCGCCAATGCGATGTCCGTGCGCGTTGTCTTCTTCGCCCTATGCGTCCGGGCCGTCGCGTACGTTAAGGCTGGACTCTGGCCAAACGGCGCAGAAAGTGCCCGCTAGGCATGCTGGATGTCCAAAGATGTTGCGCGGAGTTGTGGAAAGGGAAGCGGGAGGAAGAGATGGCGTGCGATTTTGGCAAGTGTGAGGGACAGTTTACTTCTTTGTGTCCCTTCATGGGCATATGCACGAAACGCATAAAACGCATTCGCACTCAGATGTTAAGCGCGGTTCACATGCAAGCGATTGAGTGAACTGAGCGAACAGCGGCGCGGCGCTGCGAAGCTTTTCGCGAGGCTTCGTGTCACACGAGTCACGTCAGCGCGATTTTCATCGTTGCGAAAACCAACGTTGCTAGTGAACAACGCACGCTCGCAGTCGGTTTCGGTGGCTTGCAAGAACGAACAAGCTCAGTTTTAAATATGATTTCGTCACTTCTTCAAAACATTTGTATAAACAAACGCAAATCTTGCGTTTTAAGAATTAAATCATGATTACTTTTTATTGTTTATACACATTTTTTCCAGCGCCACCAGCAGCACGCGAGGAAATAAACACAGCCTCATTTCCAGGGTTTCCCGCTCAAGTTTCGCACTGGTCACGTGGCAACGCGCGGCCGTCTCATTGGTTGACAAGCGGTGCTGCCGCTCGTTCGCGGCGATGGGATTCCAACTTTACGCACGTTTTTTACGGCGAAGACGGTACCCCCGACACAAGGTGCAATTGGGCAGCAGTGGTTGTATGTTTTAAGTTATCTTGTTGAAAGTTAGCAAACGGCACGTCCGCCACAGAGGGCTGTAGTTTCTTAAAACTCGTTTTCACCATCTGGTCAGAAGGGAGTTAACTGCACTTAGCCGTAAGTGCCATCAAAACTCCCATATGTGACCCGGGTGATCTATGCTGTAGGGATTAGGGAACCGCAGTTACCAGACGTTAGCGCTTGCCATAGTGATGATAATGATGATTTTATTTTGATGTCAGAGAGCAGCTCAGCCAAAAAGCGTGATCGTTAACTGTTTGACCTCCTCGAGGTGGAGCCAAATGGCCATTTGCCCCAGTGATGTCCACCGAGGGATGCTGAGCACCAGGCCAAAGTGGGTACCCAGCAGCACTGTAGAGATCGAATTACAAAACCTACCCGCACCAAGGTGCCTGTAAGTGCCAGAGTTGCCACTGGTGGCTACTTTTCGCCTAATTGTCGAATTTCAGAGGCCCTTGGCGACCGAATATTATTATTGGCGACATGGCGAATATTTGGCGATTTTCGAATACGATCTCGCGATGTGGGTTCTAAGCCCAATATCTTCCCAACTTACGAACAACGTTCTCTTGGCGTTTTTAGGACACTAGAATGCGATTGTGGGGACACATATGTATACCATGAATGCTTCGGCACCATGCATTCAGTTGACTCAGCGGCACTTGTGCAGTTTCTGCGTACTCATGTGCAGCCACGCGTTCGGCTGGTCGCCACTCTTGCAGTGCTGTATACGTTCGGCTGGGACGTTTTCGACACAGGTGCCAACCGTGGCTGCCTCGCGGTGGAGCGTGATAAAACCCCTTTGTGCAGCGTATGCTGACAGATACACTTCTCAGTGCAGCCATGTGCAACGGTGTTTCACTTTTAATGACTTGAAGCAAACTTCGAAAAAGAAGAGACAAATGCATGTCAATTGACCCATCTGAAATAAATGTTGAATGTGGTACCAATCGCAGCACAGATTTATTTATTTGTGCTCGTGTAGTGCCCTACAAAGCTGAATCGCCACAAACATAGCATTTCGCGAGCATGCGCTGTCGTCCCTCGTTACGTACGAAGGTACAAATGTTGGATAACGAAACCTGCCGAGACCTGCCAATACTCGAAGGCCCCGGAGAAAGAAAGCAGAAAGATTAACGGCACGAGTGTTTCGCACATTCGTCTGACTCACAGAGGGATATTTTACAAATGCCGTGTTTAACATACGCTACATGTTCACCGACGCGGAGACAGTGCACCTCAGGAGCCGTACGCCTCAGCAGTGTACATTTCAGCCGAAGAAACGTAACATCAAGCACTCTCTCGGTATTATATTTCACCTGTCGCTGTCGTAAGACTGCTTGCACGTTATCTGCAATAAAAACATTAAATAATACCGCCTTCAATGAAAATAGTAAGGGTACAGAGGGAAACAAATTCAGGACGTGACATTCACAAGAAGTCGGTTGGCAAAAACGCTCACTGGCGCCACTGCCGCGGGTGCAGTTGACACCAGTTGACACGTTCTTTTGATAAACGGCCTTGTACACAATTTGGGTTTTATTATTACTGTTCTTACTAGAAACGGATACAAATAAAGTCTGCAGCGAACTCCACACACAATTCTCCCGTGGCACAAAAAAAAAAAAAAAAAGTTCGCTGTTTAATCTTTTTTTCTGGCTACCTATAAATACAAAAATAATCATCAGGCCAAATTATAAGCTCGGTACTTTTTATACATCTAGCTTGTTTGGTACAGTCAAATATCATAAACTGATTTTGTTTACTGCTCAGCGGAGTAATACACACGCCGTATACAATTGTCCATAGTTAGCAACTGCTCTAACCTTACATTTATAGTGTGATGGCATTTTTGGCGAAATTTCATGAAAAATGGCTACTCAAAACTCAGTGGCAACCCTGGTATAAGTGCCTTAACGGCAGTAACTTTACCGCAAGTCACCTATGGGGCAGAAACATGGAGCATGACAAACACATCACAGTGAGTCGGAGAACAAACGCGAGTTAATCGTATCCTATCCGAAATCAGGAAGAATAAATGGGCAGGACATGTAATGCAAAGGCAATATAACTGACCACTGGTCGCTAAGGGTAACAAACTGGATTCCAAGGACAGCGTATCAGGGGGCGGCAAGATATGTTAGTGGACGAATAAGATTAGGAAGTTTGCAGCGATAGCGTGGTCTCAGCAAGCAAAGGACAGGGTCAAGCGGAGAAATGCGGGAGAGACCTTCGTCGCGTAATGACGACGTCAGGATGATGATAACGATTGTGGCAGTGACTGGATAACGATGTGCTGGCTCAACCCGAGTAGAAACCGCTCCTCTGCAGCTTGAGCGAAGGCGCAGTTCTTGTCTTTATTAAGGCGAAAGCTTTTAGTGCCTCATCACTGTCAGCAGAGGGTGTCACACTTTCAAGGAAGATTGTTAAAAAATTGGCTGGGAGAGGGGGGGGGGGCTTAGCTTTGGTTAAGGATAGGTTTTATGTTCCGCTCGCGATTGAGCATTTGAAATGTCCCAAGGCAATGTCCCAAGGACGAGCACCCTCCTGATCTGTGATAGTGTTTGGGTGTCCGCCTGTACCTTCCGAAAACACGTATATCTCTACGTTGTGAGAAACGAATTGAAGAAGAGCACATAAATTTTGGAATCTCTGAGCCTTACGACACATGCACACTATACATATATATAAAGAGGTTGGTTTTCGTTTCGGCAGAAACGAGGCCAGTGCAGCCGTGAATTAAATCAGCTCACTAAAAAAAAAAAAAAAAAAAAAAAAAAAAAAATATGTTTTCGAGGAGAAGGCAGTAATATTAAAATCTAATTAAAAATCAAGTAATGAAGTTTATACAGCGTGTATGGAAACCTTTCCATTTAGCTTTCGGAACATTATGGTTATACGCAAGACAGGATCCCTTTTCAAAAAGTGGAGTGGGCGAGCCTGCGTTCCCTTGTCTTCTTTCCGTGTTTACAAATAAATTTTGTCACATGTCACTGCGACTAGAGCGCCCTGGCTTCTCACTTGTGCAGCAGGAGACTGCTTGCGCAAAGTGAGCAGTTTACCGGCCTCTTCAGCTGCAGCTGCGGGAACGGGCCCGGACCAAGGCCAGGCCGGGCTTCAACTCGAGCTTGACGGGCTCGGTACTTGAGACATAACGTAGCGGACCCGGGACGGGCTTGGGATTTAGTATGTGACGCTAGGATTGCTCTAGCGCAAGCCGAAGCAAAGTATACGCAGAGGAGGCGATACATGAAGCGCGCTTTCCTTCGCCCGCATACAGTTCGCGACTGCGAAACGTAATCGTGGGGTACAACACGTCGCCTGTTAGAAAGTGTCGTAACGCATACCCTGACATAACTTTGGACATGGTGATGATGCTTTTGTCATCTGCGTTGCCAGCCGGGTGCCGCGAGTTTTGCATCTCGCCCCCTCATGTTGTATCGGCAAGGATCCAATCTCTGACCTGAAGGTCAGAGGCAAAGACCAAGTTGCCGTCGGAGCTCCGCAGCCAACATATAAAAAGTAGCGTGGTACGTAAGTGCATACAACGACGCTCGCATTTAGGCACTTGACACACGCAAGTCTCTTGTTGCTAAACACGGCTGGATTAGCGCCAGAACCGTCATTTTCCTGCTATTCCGTAACCGAGCTGCAATACACAAGCGGAAGGATAGCGCCACCACCGTTACGACACCGTCGTGTACGTAAAAGTCTGGGAAGTAGCCTCAAATACCGAGTTTTCAGGAGTTAATGAAACCCCATTGTTAGCAAATCTGTGGTCAGCGCCTGCAAGAGGGGACATCATCCTCCAAGCAAGAGTAATAATTTTGTCAGTCGCCCATTTTCCTGCTAATGGTTACGATTGATTAAAGCTATACAGCGAGCCATGGGACCGACGGATAGAATATATAGTGGTATATACTCCATCCATCCCAGAAAATTCCACCTGCGAAGACTATATATCTTGTCACGGACAGGTCAGCGCGAGCCATACTCGCACAGCGGTGTAGCGCATGCGCGGCAAGGTCGTCCGCAAAACCGCATTTTGGCTGAAGACGAAGCCACTAAATCGCGCTGCGGGCTCCGTTTTTCCCCTGAGTCAGCGGTACCACTATAAACGTAATTATGTTTACAAAACTTTCGTGCAGCTTGGCCGCTCGTTGTTTCGGGATGTTTATTGACGTCAAGGGAAACGAGATTATTTCTGAGAAACGGTGTTTATTAAAATGAAAGCCCTTAATTGCCGCGGTCATCTAACCGGACACGAATGGCCGCGTGGACGATTTAATCATTGTCACATAATACGCGTTGAGAAACACGGCTCGGACTCTCAAAACAATAGAGTTGTTTTTTTGCCGCTGCTTTCAGGATTTGGGTAAATTATGCAAATCGTGATAGTGGCGCAACTTGCGCGCTTAAAACCGTCTTAGCCTTAAGTTTACTTTTGGCGATATACAGCAGCCAGTGTGACCAGTTTGGAAGCCAGTTTTCGTTTATCCGTTTCACCAACGCTATTTTTTGGTCCTATATAGTCATTCCCCCGGTTACCCTATACGTCACAAACCTCCCGAGCGTATCTGCGGACCCAGTGAGAGAGAGATAGATAGATAGAGAGAGAGAGAGAGACAATGGAGCAAAGAACACCAATTCAGTATAAACACTGCTTTAGCAGTGCTAATTGGTCGGAGGAACCTTCCTCGAATCTTTATTGAACAATTTTCTTTTTAGCGCGCCAGGAGTGCCTCACGTAAACAAACGGCGCGCAGCTACAATAAGGAAGATGAGTAATGTAAATAGAAAAATGATGGGCGACAGTTTTTCTCGTTTGCGTAGAAATAGTATCTGCTCGCTTAATTACAAATACCTTAGCCCTGCCGTGGTGGTGCAGTGGTTAGAGCGCTCGACATCTCTGCCCAAGGATGCGGGATCAAATCCCAGCCGCGGCGGCCGCTTTTCGGTGGAGATCATGTCAGTGCACATTAAAGATCCTCAGGTGGTCGAAATTTCCGGAGTCCTCCACTACGGCGTCTCTCATAGCCCGAGTCATTTTGGGACGTTAAACCCCATAAAAACATATCAAACAAACCAATTACCAATCCCTTAGGGTTGTGCCTCTGTTACGACCAAGCATCCGCAATTGCGCGCTCTATTGTTCGCCTGTGGGCATGGATAAGTTTTGTGAATATGTGGTGATGGTCCAATGGCTCTAAGTGAGCCTGTTTCCAGGAATCCTGTTTTGTAAGCATGTTTTGCTTTGTGGACAACCTGCAAATGCCAAATTGACCCTGTCAAGAGAACGTCTGGAAAAACACAAAGAAACGTCCCCCTGCGGGAAATAGCAGGAAGTGCTTTCTTTCTTTTGTTCACCCTTCCAGTCGAGAAGTGCTATCCTCCAGTGATGAATGCCTCCTATCCAAAGGAGACGACAGAGTGACATGTCCGCTGACGTGCAGGACAAGAAGGGAGCATGACTCATACGGCCATTAAGTGATTTCCCGGGAATGCAGGAAAGATTTGCAATTGTCGAAAAGGGACCATGTTGGGAGCCCTATGCGGCGCCACGTGCACTCGGGTTTCTGAAAAGTAAAACCCCTTGTCAGAACCAGCCTGTGGTTTCTTTGCTGAAGAATAGAAATGTACCTCCTCTCCTCGCCGTTCCCAAGCTTTTCCCGCCAACAAGTGATCACGCCCAACGAATGAATGCCGGACCAGTCAGTGCTTCAGACCATCAGTGCAGTGATGTGTTCGATTGGATGCCGATACCTGAGGGGCGTGCCCTGGATTTGGTTGGTCAGCATCTTCAGAGAGGGGCTGGACATAGGGGGTTTTTAAGGACGCTGCAGAGCACGAAATGTCGCTCTGGGCCCTGGGTAAACGGCTCATCCAGTCGCTTCTCGCTATGAACTCTTAACGCTTGTCATTTTGCTGATGTACCCTTCTTTTTCATGTAAATATTCTTGTAAATACGTTTTCTCAAAGTGCCAGTAAACCTGCTTGTACATATTTTACCAACTTCGAAGATTCAGTCCTTCTTCAACCCGGAGTCTCTGCACGCTACCAAGTGAAGGCCGGGTCGCCATAGCCCCAGCGTCACGACAACTGGTGGCAGCGGTGGGATCTGAAGCTACAAGCCACAACATCTGATGACTGGAGGTGGGATCTGAATCTACAAGCCACAACATCTGATGACTGGAGGTGGGATCTGGATCTACAAGCTACAACATCTGGTGATTCGAGGTGGATCAGAATCTACAAGCCACAGCTTGTGATCAGAGGTGGCATCTCAAGCAACAAGCAGGCGCAACAATCGGCCAACAAGAGAGCAGCTCGGAACATCGATCGCATGTGTGGGTGAGTGCTTGGCTTTCTTCTGATGTGGACCAGGTTCTAGAACAGGGTTAGAATTTAGAACTGGTAAAAAGTGTTGAAACGCCTTTAGGTTTGGTAGTTTGCACTGTTGTTTTGGAAGTAGCCGACACTCGGAGCGATCATGGACCTACAAAGGCTGCAGAAACCGGACCTGTTGCTATTGTGTGAGGAATTGGGAATTGATACAAGTGGTTTGGCACGAAAACCTTTGATTATAAAGGCAATCACAGATTTGGGAGCCGATGATGAGGAGCTCAGTGAAGCATGGAACCTCATCGGACAAAAAAAGGAGGAACAGCTCAGACAGCAGAAAGAGCGTAAACTTGAGAGGGAAAAAGAGGAAAAGAAGCGTGAAATTGAGAGAGAAGCAAAAAGGCAGAAGCTAGAAATTGAGCTCCGGAAATTAGAACTAGAGTTGAGCAAGAGGTCGGGCGATTGTCCCCAGCTAGCGGTACCTCTTCTCAACAAGGAGACAGATTTCAAGATGTCAAAGTACATGCAGCCATATGTGATATCAGGGGATATCGGTCTGTATCTGGTTAACTTTGAGCGAACCTGCGAAAAACTGTCCTTCCAGCGAGACACTTGGTCTCAGAGATTATTGACGGTTCTGCCCTGCGAGGCAGCGGAGGTTGTCGCGCGGCTAAGCAAGGAGGACGCGGACAACTACGAGAAGGTCAAAGCTTGCCTTCTGAGAAAGTATAGGCTTAGCGCCGAGGCGTTCAGACAACGTTTTCGGAACGCTACTAAGTCCAGGGACGAGAGTTACCCTGAATTCCTGTACAATTTAAGAGTTAATTTGGGCGAGTGGCTAAAGAGCACTGATTCCTACAGTGATAGGGACGCTGTAGTCGAGCGAATTCTTTTGGAGCAGTTTTATAGCTGCCTCCCAGAAAAAGAAAGAAATTGGTTACAGGACCGAGGCGAAATTAAGTCGGCAACTGAAGCTGCCGAACTTATTGAGGAGTATGCTTCGCGCCGACAATTCAGCAACCCAGCAGTGGATAGGCCCCGCAATCCCAAGTTCAGTGTGAAAAACCGTCAGGAAAGGCACTTTGCTAGAGTGGGAAACGAAGAAATGAAGGTTTCTTCAGGCAAATTCCCTAGAAAGGACGGCAGTGAGAAAAGTGGGGAAGTGACCAACGTGCAGAACACAAAGAATAAGCTTGAGGCTAGGAAGCCGCTCACATGCTTTAGGTGTAATGAGCAGGGTCACATTGCCGTCAACTGCCGGAAAGAAAAGATTGCTTTCTCGTATGTCAGGGACTGCGATGAAAATATGCAGCTTTTAGAACCCTACCTGCATGACCTAGTAGTCAACGGGAAGCCTTGCAAGGTACTGCGCGATTCGGCCGCAACGATGGATGTTGTCCATCCGGCGTATGTGTCGCCTTCCGACTATACAGGACAGTGTACGTGGATCCGCCAGGTAGTGGAGGAACAGAGTGTGTGCTTGCCGATCGCGAACGTGGTCATCGAGGGCCCTTTCGGCGAATTAACAACCGAGGCTGCCGTTTCAGGAAAGCTTCCTAAGTGCTATCCGTATTTGTTCTCCAACAAATCGGACATGCTACTGCGAAAGAGGGGCATCCTTTTCGGAGACAGTGTTGTGCAAGCATTAACACGTTCAAAGGCGCGAGAACTAGCTACACTGCTCATACCAGAAAAATCCACAGCGGAGGAAACGGCAGTTAAAACAGTGGTCGATGCGGAAGATAGCGGGTCAGAAAACTTTGAGAGCGAGGCATCTCAGATAAGTCAACTAGAAAGTGAGCTTGATAAGACACGGAATGAGGACGTTCTAGAGAGTAACCTCTTGCCGCCGGTGTCTAGTAATCTCCCGAGACTTTTAAGTGGAACCCGAGAGGACTTAGCTATGGAGCAAGCCGTGGTAAATCTAACGTTAAACCTTCCCGAGGAGATGGGGGACAACTTGATTTGCCTCAGCGGAAAAGGAAGCAACACTCAGGAGCTTCTAAAAAAGACGGAGCAGAGAGGAGAACTAAAGAAATCCCAGCTGTCCGATCTGGGCGAAATAATAACAGAGTTTGAGGCCTGCTTCGTGGACAGGCCAGGCAGGACTGATTTGACTGAGCACGATATTGAGCTGACTTCAGACGTGCCAGTGCGATCAAGGTGCTACCGATTCTCTCCAAGACAAAGAGAAATTCTGGATAGGGAAGTAACTCGCATGCTGGAATTGGGAGTAATAAAACCCTCGGAAAGCGATTATGCTTCGCCTATGATCTTAGTAGAAGCTCCAGGTAAAGACCCTAGGCCTGTGGTAGACTACCGAAAGCTAAATTCTCTCACCAGGGATCAAGTGTATCCTATTCCGAATATTGAGGAGAGAGTAGAACAGGTCAGTAGAGCGGCATATGTGACTACGCTGGACCTTACTCGAGGATACTGGCAAGTACCGCTCACTGAACGCGCCAGCAGATACGCGGCTTTCGTCACTCCGACGGGCAGCTACCAGCCAACAATGATGAGTTTCGGGCTCAAAAATGCTCCATTTTGTTTTTCCCGACTCATGGATAGGGTTTTAAAGGGGTGTGAAACATTCGCGGTGCCTTATTTAGATGACATTGCGGTTTTTTCCGACTCATGGGCGGACCATATGGTACCTCTAAGAGCTGTACTGAGCCTTTTGCGTCAAGCTGGACTAACCGTAAAGGCCGAGAAATGTTGCCTGGCAAGGGCGACCGTGGCCTACTTGGGTCACAATGTAGGTCAAGGTTTCAGGAAACCCAGCGAGATTAAGATTTCTGCGGTAGCAGACTACCCGCGGCCGAGCACGAAGACGGAAATTCGAGCATTCCTAGGTCTGACTGGATACTACAATCACTACATCCCTAACTATTCAGCTTTGGCCAGCCCTCTGACCGACGCTCTCCGCAAGACAGAACCGACAAATGTAGTCTGGGACGAACAAAAGGAAGCCTCCTTCGTAAACCTGAAGGCTGTGCTGATTAGCCGTCCGGTATTGCGAGCTCCAGACTATGGCCGAGAATTCACGGTCCAGTGTGATGCCAGTGATCGAGGGTTAGGTGCTGTTCTCTGCCAGAGAGATGACGACGGTAATGAGCACCCCGTGCTCTACTTGAGCAGAAAACTGAGTTCTAGAGAGAGGGCTTATTGCGCGTCAGAGAAAGAATGCGCTTGCATTGTATGGGCCATTCAAAAATTGCAGTGCTATCTTGGAGGGGCCAAATTCACCGTAGAGACGGACCATTGTCCCCTGGCTTGGCTGCAAACTGCGACATCAAAGAACAGTCGCCTTCTTAGGTGGAGCTTGATTTTACAGCAGTACAATTTTGAAATAAGATACAAAAAGGGGAAGTTAAATGGGAATGCGGACGCGCTTAGCCGCTCTTTCTAAGCGGTCCGAGATGTTCCTCACCATGTATCGAAATTGATAATCAGGTTTTTTTTTTTCCGTGCGCTTGTATATGTGTGACTATGTAAAGCAGCACGTTTGGTTTTCTAGGCATACGTGGGTCCTGAACGTCTTGAGAGTGGGCTTTTCTCGAACAACAATGGCAGTTTTCTTTTAACCTGGTCTCTTCAGACGGGAGCCGAGTGCTTGTTTCGACATGTGGTTGAGTTTCAGACAGCTCGAGCAATTTGGCCTACAACAATCAAGACAACGCGACAAGCAACAGCGAGCTTCAAGCGTTCACGTGCAGGCCATTAAGTCGTCTCTTCATGCAGCAGCTGGGACTGCTGCCCTCCGAGACGCTTCTGGCGGGGGAGGAGGCTGTTACGACCAAGCATCCGCAATTGCGCGCTCTATTGTTCGCCTGTGGGCATGGATAAGTTTTGTGAATATGTGGTGATGGTCCAATGGCTCTAAGTGAGCCTGTTTCCAGGAATCCTGTTTTGTAAGCATGTTTTGCTTTGTGGACAACCTGCAAATGCCAAATTGACCCTGTCAAGAGAACGTCTGGAAAAACACAAAGAAACGTCCCCCTGCGGGAAATAGCAGGAAGTGCTTTCTTTCTTTTGTTCACCCTTCCAGTCGAGAAGTGCTATCCTCCAGTGATGAATGCCTCCTATCCAAAGGAGACGACAGAGTGACATGTCCGCTGACGTGCAGGACAAGAAGGGAGCATGACTCATACGGCCATTAAGTGATTTCCCGGGAATGCAGGAAAGATTTGCAATTGTCGAAAAGGGACCATGTTGGGAGCCCTATGCGGCGCCACGTGCACTCGGGTTTCTGAAAAGTAAAACCCCTTGTCAGAACCAGCCTGTGGTTTCTTTGCTGAAGAATAGAAATGTACCTCCTCTCCTCGCCGTTCCCAAGCTTTTCCCGCCAACAAGTGATCACGCCCAACGAATGAATGCCGGACCAGTCAGTGCTTCAGACCATCAGTGCAGTGATGTGTTCGATTGGATGCCGATACCTGAGGGGCGTGCCCTGGATTTGGTTGGTCAGCATCTTCAGAGAGGGGCTGGACATAGGGGGTTTTTAAGGACGCTGCAGAGCACGAAATGTCGCTCTGGGCCCTGGGTAAACGGCTCATCCAGTCGCTTCTCGCTATGAACTCTTAACGCTTGTCATTTTGCTGATGTACCCTTCTTCTTCATGTAAATATTCTTGTAAATACGTTTTCTCAAAGTGCCAGTAAACCTGCTTGTACATATTTTACCAACTTCGAAGATTCAGTCCTTCTTCAACCCGGAGTCTCTGCACGCTACCAAGTGAAGGCCGGGTCGCCATAGCCCCAGCGTCACGACACCTCCAATATCTGACACATTCTACACTACTATAAGCTGTTCTCCATAGCGCTCACACGCGAGCACGCGACGTATAAATCCCAGTTTTAACTAGTCATGCGAAAATAGGAGCAGAGTTCCTTATACCTAGCATCCAAGAGCACTGTAAGGTTGATTCCTATTCCACCTTCCAGCTCAAATGAGTAACCAGAATTGGCGGTTCTTCCCTATACTTTCTGGTATCATGTGGTCTCGTTAAATCACACAAACCATCGAAGAATCAATGCTCGGCCATGTTGTCTGCCAGTCATATATCCGTGAATTTCGCTCACAAGGACGATAAGGCCGGATTTTCGGCAGAACAGCGCCTTTGAAAGCTGTCGCATTAAATGACGAATTATTTCCCTAAGCCGACCTCGGCACAGAATAGACAATACGAGCTTCGGAATGTATAACCCAACATTGAGAACATTGTATGAATGTAATGTGAACGTATATAGCATACGTGCTGCTCCAGAAGCCGCTGTTTCATTACGTAATAAAGGGATTTTATTAAAAGCAATGCGCGTACAGCAAGTCGCGTATTTCCTCCACCACAGCAAAACATTCGAAATTTATATATTATTTTAGTTTATCTCAGCTGGACCCTACAACAGACGAAAGAATCTCTGCACGCGTTCTACTTGCAGCTGCCAAATTCGCCACGATCAGTCCTGTGAACTTTCTTTGCTCCGGAGTTGTCTATAGACACCGATTTTTTCCAGGACCGGAAGCAGATCTGAGCGAGCACATATGCGCTACCTGTGCGTTCGTTTGTGGCGCACGGCCACGAGTCTCCTGCCACGGCAACCGCGCAGCAGGGGTTAAGGAAGTGGCTGCGGGACCTAACGCAAAACTGGGAGTATACCGGAGAAAAAAACACGCGCGAATCTCGGTCACGGACGGAAGCGTCCGGCATAAAAGAGTTGACCATTCCGTGTCAGTGAGCCGGACGTATCGCTGACAATGGACTCCATTGTTGACAAACCGCTTAGGAACGCAAACACGAACGCCTGTGGGGCACAGCTTGTCTCTCCCAGTTTTTTTCCTGTTTTTTTTTTTCTTTTTTTTTTTCCTCCTATGTCTCGAGGGTGTCCAGACGGCGAGGGTGGCTCATATGGATGCGAGCTAAAATAAGCTTGGTCAGACTGAAAGACCGTCTGCACCGCTTCCTCCTCAAAACGTCCAGTCACTCTGCCAGGGGGAAACCCGATCCCTTCATTTCGTGCCAAACATGCCGTCAGGCCACAATGGACGCCGGAAAGGGTTGAGCGGCGTATCGAAAGCATACATCGATCTCCATCGCCGAGACAGCCGGTTTCTTTCGCGGCTCGATCTACTCCCGGGCGCGCACTGCAGCAAAGCCGGCAAGACGAAGAAGGCTACTTTGGTGGCGGCAGCCGTACCGAGAGTGCTTTTTAGGGCTATTCAGTCCGCTTTTTTTCGCGGCTCACCCTTTTATCCCCAGGCTTCCATCGATGCAGTGATGCGTGGGAGGAGCTGTTGTTCCGAGTGACACAGTTTGTTCAACCCTAGCAAAGCCGACTTTCCGAGAGCAGGCCACCTCTTCCCTCGGCTGGATGTCGCGAGCAGAAGGGGTCAAGCTGAAATAGAGGATATGAAAGCGAAGCGGTCTGCAGCCAGACGCTTCTCATTTTGTGTCGAGGATTTCACATTTCCCCATCTTCGGTGCCTTCTTCCTAAACATGAGGCGGAGAAAAAGAAAAAAAAATACGTCTGTCAGGGTACCGCGACGGACCCCTGAGGTCATGAACCCTTGCCGACTTGGGGAGACGCGAAGACCCCAGCTAGTTTTGTGTTGTAGCACTGAGGGAATCTTGGGGGAGGAGGCTTTTCTGCAATGGGAGCCTGTCTGGCCTTTTACGACGGACCTCTTTCAGGGTTAGATGCGTGCGTTCGCAACGGGACCTCCCGAGAATCGCTGTCTAGTTTTTTCCCCATTTTTTTTTTCTTCGGCTGACGTCACACAGACAACTGTGAGCTTGGGCAAGAAGGAAGCGGAGTCCGATGCTCCCTCCTTCCTTACTCGCGCGCCCCTCTCACCCTTTAACTGCCCTCTGTTTACAGGACTTTATTTTTTGCTCCAGCGCCCCGATGTGAACTTGGAACGCGGGCTGCCTGGGCGGCCCTTGGAGCGGACAGAGGTCAAACCAGGAGCGGGGTCAGTCGTAGGTTCGTTCCTGCTGGCTGTGAACGGCGGGAAACTGCGGTGAATGTTCCCCCTTTTCCTTGCTCAGCGGTCTTTTGTATTTTTTTTTTTTTTAGTTTCCTTCGTTCCTCATTTTTTTCCGCCTCTTTCCAACGCTTGCATTTCAAAACTAGCAGGGAAATGCGTGGACCGAGTGCAGTGCTTGGCGTTCGTTCCTTTTTCCGCTCTTCTTTTGCTTGGTCTGTCGGCCTTCCTTGCTTTGGGAGGACGACAGAAAAATCCGTTGCGGCACCGTCTGGGGTAACCGGGTCCAGAAGAACGGGAGGATTTCTGCGATGGGGACGGGAACGGGGGAACCAACTTGATTTTTTTTCTTTTTTTTTTTTTTTAGTTCCTGTAGTGCAGAAGACTTTGCGTCGACAAGCTGGGAGGACTGAGTCTTCAGGGTGCAGTGACAGTTTGGCGACGATGGATGCGGACCGGAGAAGATTGGCATATGCTTCTTCTCGGGTTAAGAGTTAGTGCCAGCAGCCCTACAACTGGCTTCAATTCACCTATAGGCTGCACCATCTATTATAAAATCTCTACCTCGGGTGATTTGGCCCTCATTGAGAGGCATCAACTTTCCATGGAATCCAATTGGTGTCACGAATGTCAGGACGCAATCAAATACTAATTCAGGAATAGCAATGGGAACTAAGAAATGACTTATGTGCATTTTCTTGGACGTCCATTTAAGTGAGATACCGAATTGATCGGTAGTCATAATTCTTACCTTTTTTTTTATTTTTTGCGAGGCTAATAAGGTACATTGAACTAGAAAGATTTAACGCATCGAAAACGGGAGTTCACTAGATGACTAGTTGTCCTTC
This sequence comes from Amblyomma maculatum, assembly GCF_055883805.1. NCBI lineage: Eukaryota > Metazoa > Arthropoda > Arachnida > Ixodida > Ixodidae > Amblyomma > Amblyomma maculatum. The sequence goes on along the minus strand of NC_139347.1, from coordinate 53,508,872 downwards.
ACAATGCTTACCCTACACCTTCCTCTTTTCTCCCACCTCTCCATCTTTTTCTCGGCCGGAGCGCATGGCTACCATGGACGCAGTGGGAAATCCAGCCCGCACGCGTCAAGAAGGCCCATGTTCCACCTGGTGTGCGCTTGAGTAAAAAGATTCTTGCCCCCTCTCACAATGTTCGCGATTCCTAAGCACTAAGATCCGGATAGTCACAAAAACATAAAACAAAAAGTTTTTTCTGCGCATGCTGTCGCTCCAGAACGATGCAAAAGAAGATTTGCGAAGTTTACTGGAATTGATATCGTTGTCCTTAAAAAGGGACATCCAGTATCACCATCATCATCACCGTAGAAGCAGCACGCGTAAGTCTGCACAAACAGAAACCTGAAATACATTATCATTCCTGGATTTCATCATTTCTTTCTGACAAATAAAGTTTTAGCGACCACATGTTTATCATATTCACCCAGGCAACGTGACCTCAGTGCGCCGTATTTGGCATGTCGGCCAGGACGAAAATGCAAGTGCATCGTCATCGCTGTTGTCTCCTGACATCGGTCCAAGAGTGAAAGCCAATGAAGACAATTTCCTTCTTTTTTGTTTCAAGTATATGACATCCACATATGACAATTATATGAATGGCCTCAGGATTGGAGGAGGTCAGTTTACATCCCTATTCCAAAGAAAGGCAGTGTCGAAGATTGTTCTAACTACCGCACGATCGCGCTTATTTCGCATGCTAGCAAGGTGATGTTGAAAATCCTCCAAGGTAGGCTGCAGCAGTATGTGGATCAGGAGCTTCCGGACGTGCAAGCTGGGTTTCGCAAGGGCAGAGGAACTGGAGACCAGATTGCCAACCTTCGCTGGATCATGGAAAAAGCAAGAGTTCCAAAAACCCATCTACTTCTGCTTTATTGATTATGCGAAAGCGTTTGACTGCGTAGATCACAGCAGATTGTGGCAAGCTCTCCAAGAGATGGGAGTTCCAAATCACCTCATCTATCTCCTCAGGAACCTGTATGAAGGGCAAGAGGCCACAGTCAGAACTGGGCATGGTCTTACTGATTGGTTTCCGATTGAGAAAGGAGTGAGACAAGGCTGTATACTGTCGCCCTGCCTATTTAACCTATATGCTGAGTGCATCATGAGGAAGGCCGGTCTGGACGAGTCTTCAGCTGGAGTGAAGATTGCTGGGAAACGTATCAACAACCTTAGATATGCGGATGATACCACTTTAATGGCAGAAAGTGAAGTGGAACTCAAGAGACTTCTGATGCGCGTACAAGAAGAGAGTGAGATGTTTGGGCTTAAACTGAACATTAAAAAGACAAAGATCATGGCGTTTTGCCCCATCAAGTCCTGTAGCATCAAGGGACAAGAAGTGGAAGCTGTGACAGATTTTCTTTTCTTGGGCTCCAAGATAACCCCGGAAGGAGACTGCAGCCATGAAATTAGGAGACGCCTACTTCTGGGAAAGAGAGCCATGGCTAGCCTTAACCGCCTAGTAAAGAGCAGAGACATTAGTCTGCCAACCAAGATCCGTATAACTCGTGCTATGGTTTTTCCAGTTGTGATGTATGGATGCGAGCGTTGGACGGTGAAAAAGGCTGACCGCCGAAGAATTGACGCTTTTGAATTGTGGTGCTGGCGAAGACTCTTGAGAGTTCCTTGGACTGCCAGAAGATCAAATCAGTCGATATTGTCGACCATAAACCCTGACTGCTCATTGGAGGGTCAAATTCTAAAGTCAAAGCTCAGCTACTTTGGTCATCTGATGAGAAGAGAGGAGTCGCTGGAGAAAGATTTGATGTTGGGAAAGGTTGAGGGTCACCGCAGAAGGGGTAGGCAGCGAACGCGATGGTTAGATGGCATCCTCGAGGCGCTGCAGATGAAGTTATGTGATGTTAGGAAGATAGTGAGAGACCGGAAAGCGTGGCGTGATATGGTCCATAGGGTCACGAAGAGTCGGACACGACTGAACGACTGAACTGAACTGAACTGATATGACATCTTTCTTCACTGCCGCGGGTACGAAATGCCAAAACTGGAGGCTTCAAAAGCTTTAGGCGTTGAATAATTTACTTATTCTTTTTTGCCGTGTGAAATGGACCTTTAGCATATTAAAGACAATGCTTTAATTATACTCAAACGTAAGGGATCTCACTAAAATCAAGCCTGATATTTAAAGGCAATAACCGTTGTGTCTTTCCTGCCTTTAGATTTGGTTTGGTTCGCAGGGCTTAACGTCCCAAAGCGACTCAGGCTATGATAGACGCCGTAGGAGAGGGGTCCGGAAATTTCTACCGCCTGGGGTTCTTTAACGTGCACTGACATCGCACAGCACACGGATGCCACTCCGTTTCGCCTCCATCGAAACGCCGCTGCCGGCAGTCGAGATCGAATGGCATCTTAACCACTGCGCCACCACGGCGGGCCTTTCCTGCCTTTCTTATAGACTTTCAAGTTTCAACACACTATACTGTGTGTAATGCACGATGGCAAACAGCGGGACGCATTCGTCCCACATCACTCTGAGCACTCGGAAGCTTGAAATATATAGCTGTCGCTCCAGAATGGTTACAGTTCGAACACTCTCTCTCTACCGACCCGACATATGCCTGTCGAGCACAGATGGCTCTGCGACAGTGACCACGGTAGAGGGTATGAAGAGCTTTGTTAAGGACTAGCGGGTAAAGGGTGCGTGACGGGCCGTTTCTTCGGGTCTTGTTTACCTGGACGTGCCCCTACGCGGGTTGCTGTGACGCAAAGAGCACGCAACCAGAGAAAGTTGGCCTGCCAAGGACAAGGGCGCACGCCAAGCGGTCGGCTGATAAGATGCCTACCCACGAGACCAAATTACTTGTACGAGTTAAAGTAGTCATAATTTTCCAGGGACTCACTGCCTAGTTTTCTGAAATGGTGAATAGTTTAGCCATTGCGTAAGTGAACTGGTTCTATTCCAGGTATATAATGGGGTATATATATATATATATATATATATATATATATATATATATATATATATATATATATATATATATATATATATATATATATATATATATATATATAATGGGGTATATAATATAGTTGATATGGTCGAAAACAACGTAAAACATCTTATTTCTAGACGACAGGTTAAAGTTTTGTCGTTGCGAAGTTCAAATGATGCCTAGATTCTTTATTTTTTGAAAACCCGGATTTGATTTCCAGTGGGAGTGCTGCAAGAAATCTGTAAGAACAGAACAGGAGTAAAATGACTTCGTTTCATGTCAAGCGTCCGCTGAACACTGAAATCCCCGTATCAGTATCAGTGTCAAGCTGGCGCAGAAAGTATGCCTGAGCCATATACAAAAAAAAAAAAGCACTATTCAAAAGAGCACGTTTAATACATATGGTTCATTTTATTTGCATACAGGCGCGTACAGCAAATGTGATTCTCTATGGAGAAACACCCACACGGTCGAGTGCGTACATTAGAACAATAATGAACAAATCGCTCGAGCTCATTCTACAAGCGTGAAGGACAAATGGAAAAGGCCAGAAAAAAATACACCGTGACGCAAGGTGTTTATAGCGTGCTCTTTAGCATGCTGTATATGTGATTACGATAGTTTCAAACATGAATAATTCAAGCTGAGTCGGGTATCGTCAAGCACCATGCGAGTAAAACAGAACTTCGCACATCTGCGCACTATACCGCATAAATTGCACAAGCCTCGGATCTGCATAGATACCACGGATTAAGACTGCTTGCCTGTAAGCGCATTATCGGCAAATCGAGGCGAACATCAGCCTCAAACTGCTCATAACAGTAAGCCTAAGATGAAACAGCTTTTACGAGTCATTCCGGAGTTCTACATACGAAGAGCATCCAGAGAAAAAAAAAAAAGAAAAAAAAAAGGAAATTCCAAGGTCGATTGCGATACTACCTAATGAGAAATTTGAGCACATTTTATGTATATATATTGATGCAAACAATTTGAGAGATGCATGTATGTATGTATGTATGTATGTATGTATGTATGTATGTATGTATGTATGTATGTATGTATGTATGTATGTATGTATGTATGTATGTATGTATGTATGTATGTATGTATGTATGTATGTATGTATGTATGTATGTATGTATGTATGTATGTATGTATGTATGTATGTATGTATGAGCAGTTACAAAACGCTTCTTGTTTATTCTTCTCACGAGTCAAATAGAATCCCTCAGAAGAGCACGAAGAAAAGCCACGACCGTGTGGCGCAAGTGCTCGTGGCTCTTGTCGTGGCTCTTGTCGTGGATCGCGACTCTCTTTCTCTCGTTTAATCTCACAATGGCACCAACTGTGACGCGCTGATGGGAACATAAGAGCAGTGCTCTAAAACGATATCATGTGATAGTACTCGGTCCCTGCTGCCTTCAATCACCTGGCCTTCGCCGGCGCCCCTCACGCTGTGTTAATATAGCATCTCGTGCCATGTACGTTTGAAGTCGTCGTGTTTTCATCAGAATCATTTCAGGGGCACGAATATTTGCCGATGAAGAGCGAGCGAGCGCTGTGGTGCGTCAAACAGCTAAAGCAGCGAGAGATATCCAGCCCAGTGCTCGGCACTAAAAGGGGAAGCGCGGCTGAACCAGAGGCGAGGAAGCCGAGCAAACTGTCCAGGTGCGTAGAGCGGCGATTGGCGGAGGCTCCCCAAGCTACGAAAGCGGTCAGGAAGACCACGCTCTAGGTGATGATATAAACTATTATTAATTGTTACGCGGCAGCCGTAAAGCCGTCGCGCTACATTAGCTTTGCGAAACGTATCGAAAAAAAAAACTTCACAAAAACACGCACGTGATCTTGTACGAAAACTGTGAAGCAATCATTCTTTGTGCAGCGTTCATGATGGGTGACGTCATACCATTTCACTTTCCCAATTAGTATAATACATCTGCTAGTCAAAGTGGAGGCTAGTTTGTGTTAGGGATTCGCACCGATGACATATATATGCCTTCAATGTATGCAGTCCATATTGTAGGTGTCCATCGACAAGTGAGACACACTGCGGCTTTCCTTTCCCCAGAGCCCAAACTAACTAAAGATGTTTAACTTTGCCAAACTCTGTTCCAGTCTCTCAATACCAAATCACCAGGTAAAACCACGCCAAATCCGCACGTCTTAATGAGATGAAGTGCAGTTAAACTGCGGCTAACTTTATTATTATTATTATTTTAATCATACGACTCGCCATGCTGCAGTACATGCTATAAACTTTACATTGCTCGTGCTGCCAACCGTGCTTTTGATTCTCAGTGGGAGCTCTCAAATGAACAAACGGCGAATAAATAAAAACGAAGCACACTGTGCCGCATACGTTGCCCCAGGCACTGAGCCGGGGCACGCAATTTGACATGTCAGTACGAAACTATACAAACTATGAAAAACTCTGCTGATCAACACAAGACGAGGCTAAACCTTCCAGTACGATTTGCTTCCTCTTATTGCAGAGTGTTATTTCTGTGTCGTTCTACAAAGGACAGCCGTTTGCAACGCAAAAGCAACGAAATATTTTTCACCACGAAACCGAAATTTATAACATGTCGTAAAGAATCGTTCATTTTCAGCTGAAACTCGCAAGAAATTGCACAGCGGCAAATACTTGCGTGTATATGCGTGACAAAAGCGCTTCAGCGTGAATTGTAATTGTCGATGACAGATGTGCGGCCTAATTTGGACCCCTCTTGTCAACACTGCTAAACAGGTCGAGCACTGCCCACTCTTAGCAACAATGGGATCGCCCGCAACAGAGTCGTTCGAATCTAGTTCACGCGTCTGTCGCGTCTAGCGGCCTCTGTCCAAGGGACGTATACTTCGCGCCAAGCCCGTTCCGGACGAAAGTTCCACCTCTACCATATGGTGACTCGGCCAGTGAGCAGGCGCATCGCGCAAGCCTTGGGCAACCGCGCGCAAACGATACGAGGAGACCGCTCCCGCCACGGAATACCGCTCCTCGGAGGCATTGCTTGGAGCGTCACCGAGGACAATGTAAACGGGCGCACCGCTGTGGGCCAACCCTTGAAGAAGAGGAAAAAAATAGGGAACCGTGCGTCTAGACTCCCCGCAATCGTGCGCCACCCGGTTGCGCCGCAAACAACAGTGTCTGTCCTCCTCCCCCACCAATGCCGCGAAAGCCGCCCGCGGAAGGGGGAAAAAAAAAAAGGAGACGACGCCGTCCAGGCCAGAGAGAAGCCCAGTCCTGGAAACTGGGTCATGAGGAAGCGGCTCGCCACTGGACCTCGGACGGGATCTTTTCAACTTCCGCTCCCTGGAAATTTTTTTTTTCCTCCTTCCTTCGTTTCATGGCCAAATGGAGAGCTAAAAAACAAGCCTGTGCAGGGCGCACCAACAACGAGCATTTTCTTTTTCACTTCGCTTCGATTTTTGTTGATCGAGCATCGCTTGCATCCAAGAGCGGGGAGAGCGACCGGACAATGGTCTTTGTGCGATGTTTACGTCCAGACTTTCGAGGTCCCACCGGTAGCCGCGGATCGAAGCTTCCCCATGCCCGCCCTCGCCTTTAGATGTGTGCACCTCTCCGCCTTTATCCTCTCTCTTTCTCTCTCTGCGCGTTGTGCACCTTTCTTCTTCTCGTCTCCGGCGAGAGAGAGAGAGGAGGGCTGTGGTACGGAACGCAGCAGCCCGAGCCAAGCCGCCGGCCTAACCTTGGCCTTGGGCTCCATTCTTATTCAAGAATGGCGCAACGGCGGGAAAGCGGGCCTCAGCCTTGACCCAATCGAAGCAAAAGCCGCGCGCGAAGCGCGCAGACACACACGCACCGTTTTCCGGGAGCGGCCGTAGCCACCGCCTCTCGCACCGGGAAACGTTCTTCACCGCTTTCTCCCCCGCACGCGCACAACAGACGGGCCACCGCTAACCTTTATGTTCCATTCTAGATTCTCTTTTTTTATTATTATTATTATCATTATTATTGCATCGCGATTTTCGTCTGGCAAACCATGCCAGCCGTCTCTGCGCGCAACCTGGTGGGCTCTGGAAGAAAGCGAAGGTTCTGAATGCGCACGCTTCCTAGTCGACCGCGCAACGCGGAAGAACCTTAAAAGTGCGCGTGGCATTTCTTCAGGGCGGCTGTAGAGCCCTGCGGGGCATTCCGGGCCGTCTGGCGTATTCTCACCGTAACACCGTGGTCACTGGTAAACCTCGCATCAACGGTCGCAGTTAAGCAGGCAAAACTACAAGACCGTTTGCACCTAACGTCACTTTAATCGAGGACACAGTCTGGACGCAATACTTTCAGCAACTACATCATCGCACATATTAGGTCTACCCGGGGAACAACCGACTACGTACACTTCCGCTGCAACCAGCCGCCAGCATGATGGCCCATTCGTCTAATTTGGTTGGTTTATAGGGTTTAACCTTTCAAAGCAACTCAGGCCCGTGGAAAAGCTTCAGAAATTTCGATGGCATCGCACATTACACGAACGCCTTGCTTTTTCAAAACGCAGACGCCGCGGCCGAGATTTAATCCGCGTTCAGCAGTCGAACGCCCTAAATTGACACTGAGCCACCATAGCGAGGTTGCCTAATTTGTGGGCTGTACGGAAGGAAGATACCGCGTAAAGTTGTTTGTCAAGCGACGACACCAGGAAGAAAAGAGCACAGGTATATATAGGTTTGGTTTGTGGGGTTTAACCTCCCAAAGCGACTCAGGCTAAGAGAGACGCCGTAGTCAAGGACTCCGGAAATTTCGACCACCTGGTGTTCTTTAATGTGCACTGACATCGCACAACACACAAGCGCCTTGCTTTTCGCCTCCATCGAAAAGCGGCCACCAACGCCGGGATTCGGTCCCGCGTCCTTGGGAACAGTACGGGGCGCACAGGTATATAATCCGTCGTGGATATGTTAAGGGTGTCTCGCGAACTGACACATATCTGCGACTTAGCTTGCGCGCTGATTGAGCATTTGACCGCGCAGAACTTAAAAACACCAATTAATGACTTCTGTGAAGCCGCTGCGACGGTTCGACGCAAGAACCCTTTGCAGGCGAGACCATATGTGTAGTACCTGCACTAAAAAACGAAGTGCCGTACAAGAGTGTGAGTGACATTAATGGTTTGGTTTGGCTAGTTTGTGGGGTTTAACGTCGCACAGCGACTTGCGCTATGAGAGACGACGTAGTGGAGGGCTTCGGAAATTTCGACCACTTGGGGTTTTAACGTGCATTGACATATGGCACAGCACACGGGCGCCTATAGCTTTTCGCCTCCATCGAAAAGGGGCCGCTGCGGCCGGGATTCAATCCCGCATCCTATTGGACAAGCGCCCTAACCACTACACCCCTACGACGGGGCCAATATTAACGTTTCCCCGAACAGTGTCTCAGGCCACTCAGAATGCTTTTGGGAGAGCATGTTAAAGTGATCGCGAATCTGCTATATATCCTCCTTTTTGCTTCGCATTCTGTTCTGCTAATCTATATTAATCATTTCACTACTGTGAATCGCTGTTTCCTTTTAAATTCCCACTTTACGCTACGGACAAGATATATCCATAAACACAGCATCTGCCACAGGCATCGCAGGTCCCTTTCTATCTGTAGGTCACGGTCCCACGCGATGTTGCATTATCATCACTGATCAACTACTGCATCCACTATTGACACAAACAAATATACTTCAACGTGGAAAAAAAAAAATCAGCCTCCCCAGAAGAGTTTTTTGCTAAACTATCGCGGTATCGCGGGACGGAAGACAGTTTTATCTTCTCCAAACGGTCGAAGACAGGATACTGCTACTCACGCTATTCATATCTGCCTGCCGCTGCTTGCCGTTCGGCGCTCAGGGGCAAACAGCCTTGAACGTCATGAACGTTACTGATAGTCCTGATTATAGCTGCCCATCAAAGAATTAAAAAAAAAAAAAGAAGTGCGACAAGGAAAGTCGGTTTCTTGGGAAAAGGGTCACCCAGATGGTAAGGCAGAAATCCTTGAGGCATGCCAAACATTGCGGCAGTGATAAAAAGAAATATGCGGCCATGCCACATGCTTGTGTACAAGCTTAAATATGCTTTCCCATGCATGGTCGTGCTTCTCGGAGCAGATAATTCGTATTTGAAGCTAACGAACACGCTTTATTTCCATGATATACGCTAATGTGCTTAATGCTATAGCATGCATATCCATATAAAGGCTAGAAGGTCAATGCACTGGTATTTGCACTAAAGTAGCCTACATAACAAGGACAATAATAAAACAATTTTATTACCACTTCAAAGTATTTTCTTCCTAGGGGAGATTCAGAATAAAAAAAGGTGCCTCAGCGCGAAAGCAGTACTGCACGGATTTTTTTTTTTGTTTTGTTTTCACAAGGCGGTCGCTTTAAATCTCCCGGTCGGTGCTCTTGGCAAAAACTTATGAGAAAGAACAACGCGTCGGAAATGCAAGGCAACAGAAGTATAAAAATCCACGGTATAGGAAACGGAATAGAGAAATAATGTTACCACAAGCACAAGCTGTCACTGGCGAATTTTCTGAGAGTTCGCGATTCGATCCTTATACTAAGGAGAAACTGATTGTCACAAATCAATGCCGACATTTGCCCAACCGCGTGTTTTGTAGCAATTGTGACATGACGATGCAACAGCTCGAAGCGCCAGGCGACCGACCGACCGATATTAACATTGTTACGTATGCTGTGAGACGCAGAAGAAACATTGCATATAATCAACTCTTGGGGCCGAAGAATAGACGCCCAAAGGCATCTAATCGACGAGGTAATGTAATCACGTTTTAATATGTAGCCAATATATTCTTTACTATTTTTTTTTTTTTTTTTTTTTTTTTTTTTGCAGTAGGTACCGCACCTAACGAGGCGCGGCGTTGTGGAGTAGTTGCAGTGGTAGCAAAAAAGAAAGAAGTAGTATAGTAGCAGTATTAGTAGTAGAAGAGAGGGCATTAGTAGTTTCTGTTGTTGCAGTAGTAGTAGTTGTGGTGCATGGTGGTCAGAGTTTGTTAGTACGACATCATTAGGAGTCCCTTGATGCAAAAAAAAAAAAAAAACTCGGCGACATTTTCTAAATTTGTACATCGATTATTTTTCGTCATGACACAGATGAAGAGCCGAGGATATCAAAAAATAAATAAACTGAGAAACCAAAACTTTTGACCGCATTGTAAATTTTATTTGCCGCGTCCTTCTATAAGCATATAAACGAAAGGAAAACTTCTGGTGCCGACAACGCAACTGTTTTCTAATATCTTGAGCATGAGCTATGGCTGCGGAAATAAAAGGAACAAGGAGTATAGGCATCGAGGTGAGGTACGCAGAGAAGCAATAGCGAGAAGGTATCATTGAGAAATACGTAATTACAACCGCTTTGGTAACATCGAGGATTAATTAGTCGCCTAAATAAAGCATTCGTTTTAACAAAGCACTAGGAAATTCGCATTTAAACCAGTAACGACTCACAGATCGAGGCGGCAACTTATATATACGGGCTAAACATGTTTTGCCTCAGGAAGCGAAAATCATTTTTGCAAGCATACGAGTGAAGTGTGTTATAAGTCGTCATTCAGAGCACCAAGGCGCAAACGCGTGCAACATCTCCACAAAAGCGGCTCCCAAAAGCTGTCCTTGAGCCTCGGACAGGGGCCGCCCGTCCGACTTCCGGTGTTGGACTTCCTGGACGCTTCCGGGGTGGAGGCTCAGAAAAGAGAGCCGAATGTAGCAGTTTATACTTTGCATGCATTTGCCATATGAAGGTATGGTTCTAAATAGATATGCAACGCGTATCTTTTCGTCTCTTGAAGTTGGTTACCGGATGCTGTTTACTGGTCAAATAATAGCCTCGCATTTCTATACGAAGACTTCTAGGTTTCCCTCACGAAACAACCACTAAAGCGTGGGGATTGTGCCTATGCGTAGGTTGCCTTTCAGTTTCATTTGTAGAGCATCAATTATCTCATTAAGCAACAACTACACTCACAAGGGTGAAAATTTGAGCTGTTTCATGAAACGATGATCAACTAATGTGTGAAAGTGTTTGCATTTATACGTGAAAGTGTTTGCATTTTCAATGAAAAAGTTAGAACAGGCAGATTTTTCCGCTGTTTAGGAGAATCCTCCAAGATCAGAAGATTATTGAACGGGAGTAATTACTTATTAGCATACTTATTAGCATCCGGCCTCAAAATAAAAACTCTCACAGAAACATCGCAGTTCAATAAAATTCGTATTGGTTCGCGCTGCACTATGATTTTTTTTTTTTTTAGCTATGAAGCTTTTATGAAATATATATGCATCGCTTTACTGGTGAGATGAGGCTACACTGAGGTGGATGCTGATGATTAGATTAATTACTCTCTTTTACAAATTTACTGCACCCTTGGGGATTCACCTTAATGTTGAGTCAACACTGGCCCCAATGCGAGTTTGCTGGTCTATTCATCCTCGCCCTAACCTTTGATCCCCTAGTATTCCTGGTTAGCTACGTTAGTAGGGGGAACGTCCGAAGAGGCGGTGGTCCCGGGTCTGAACCCCGGACCTGGGCGAATTTTTCTTTAGCTACGAAGTTTCTGTGAAAGCTGTACACTTTTCATTTCTATCCGTATGGCTGCGCTGTGTTCTAACGAGCAATTACTGCCTCCTGCAAACATAAACAGCAGTATTGCTATTTGCTTAATCTGTTTCCTTAGCTTATGCATTGATTAACTCACTCATGCTCGTTAGCATAAAGTCGTAATCTATACCCCATTATGTGAAATGCCACCCGACATAGATTACCCCCCCCCCTCCCCCCCACGCATCTTCATCCCGAATCCAATTAGAGTCCTGGAAGGCTCGATTCTCCCTTTCCTTCCATCTGAAAGCAGATCATGTCACGTGGTCTCGTGACGTCATACAACCCGAAAGCCAATCACTGCACAGCCATGTCAACTGCCATCTGCCACATGCCAAAGCCATATGGCCCTCATTTCTCGCTGGATTATCTGGTGAATTGGAACCGTAACGCTATCGCGTTTGTTAGTACTTTGCTAGTAGTTCGCAGCCCCCTCTTATTTAAAATCTGTGCACAACATTTTAAATCGAAGCTCTATACTGTTTCTTTCGCTTTAGACGCTGTTCGGACTTGTTCGGGCACCATACTGATTTGTGCAAGTTAGATCACGAAATTTTACGAGATTTAGCGACAAGATATCGATAAACTCAAATCAGCTTTCCTGTACTTCCAAAAGTCACTACAATTCACGCCTTTTTATGCCATTAAAGCCGCCAAGGTAATGCAGTTCACGATCCATGCAGGGCGTGCAGAAAAATGAACAATTTACCTGAGCTCACAAATTCCATATACATATACAGTTACAGTATACATCAACGTATTGCTTCAGGTCTGCGATCTGCATATAGGTAGGACGTGTGTGCGTGAATCAGGAGGATCTCAAAACTCTATAGAAGAGCGCACGTCACCGTCCCCAAAATAACGTGAGCGAAATGTTCTACCTATAAAGACTGACGAAGAAAATGAAAAATAAACAGCGCAAAAGGACCAGGACGAAAAACAAAACTACAACAAAGACATGGTGTTCAGTGTGCTAAACTTTGACCAACTCGCCCCGTTTTAGAGCGCAGCTCTTTGGCGCCCGTTCCTGGGTTTTGCGTCGTCGTCGGCGTTGTCCCTCGTAACCAGCTCCACTTTCACTACCACCTTCCTTCATTCCCTTACGGTGCGATTCGGGTGCCCACAGAAACAAGTGCGACAGATACTGCGCATTTCCATTCCTGTGAATCAATTACGAAAGGCACGCTTCACAGCTCAAGTGGAAGACGTGACCCCACATGGTACACACTTTCTTCTCTATTCTCCTTTCTGTCCGCACGAGGCAGCGGAGGTGGCTCAGCTACAGAGCCAGTAGCAGGCCCGTGCATTTTCTTTTCCTGCTTCCTTCAGTCGCAACAAACAAGCACTGCAAAGATAATAAAATGGAAGACGTACGTGACCACACATGGTACACACTGCAAAGATCAGAGATTCGGATTATCAAACTAGCTGTATATACGCAAACTACATCAAAATATGATGCTTTTCTCTATTCACGATTACTGCACATCTTACCTTGCAGTTCGGTGTGGGCGCTCACTCACAGAGAAAAGCATATTTTGATGTAGTTTGCGTATATACAGGTAGTTTGATAGTCTGGATCTCTAGCCTATCGTCCCTTGGCTTTTGAGGAAGGCCTGGCCCGGATCTAGCCAACCTCAATTTCCTTTAAAACATACGGCTAGAAATTCGATGAGACGCTTGCTAACTTTGGCTACAGCGTTTTCAAGTCAGTTTAAGATATTTGCGAAAGTTCTTTCTTCTCCTCTGCAGCTTGTGGCATTAGTCTCTTCGCGTAACTTTCCTATGGGCTCACGCGCTGCCTGCCGCAACATTCCGATACCTTAATTGCTCTCTTCGTTTCTCCGGCCACAAAGCTTCCTTTATGACAGTCAAGAACTGTTAGTGGAGCATTTCTTGAAGGAATATGTGTGAAAAATTAAAAAATTGTCTGTAATTGTACATACATGTCTTGCTCGAAATATTTGCCTCAATCTATCGAAAAGGTGAAACAGATGATGATCTGCGTTCAAATTTCGCATTAGGAAGTAACGTATTCGTTGGCAAATTTTTTTTAGTTCTACTGAGCCAGAATAGAAAAAAAAAATGAGATTAGATAAGAACTCTAAAAGAAGTGAATGAAATAGGTGCATACACAGTAACACACTACAGAATTTGGCACTGCAGATATTGTGCCGTTCCACACTGCTTGAACCTGTTTAGTAGCTTTCCTTCATCCTTTGTTTGCAAATGCCTCTTGAATTATTCACTCATTGATAAATCAAGGACAAAAAAAAAAAAACAAAAAAACTAACACGATCTTTCTAGCTACAACAAATAACTTTGGCGCGCACGCTTAGAAGGTACAGAAGCGGTACCTCTACCAGAGCAATGAAAAGTGTGTCAGCGTTCTCTTTTCTGGCAGCTTTTCGATATGCTCAGGCACAGGACGCTGACAGTCGAACAAGAGGAGCGAAGCCTCTACAGTTGCAAAGAAAGCGAGATAATGGAAGAGAGGCGGAGGAACCGGACACACCTCAAGAGGCCGAATATGCCGTTTCCTTTCTTTCGCCGCATAAATCTTTCGCGTCCAGTAAGAAGGGGACTCTGGAGGCATAGCTGCCCACGTTTCACGTGAACTGGGTCAGGCCCCTACCGGCTCTCAATTTGGTGTCCGAGATGTCCGACCCAGTTTCCACGCGTGCCCCCCCGGCCGGAGTAATACGCCAACGCGGCCAGCATCTTCTTACCTGAAAGGGAGGAGGAAAGGGAAAGGAAAGTAGCGAGAGAATGAAGCGAATGTCCACCTCGCTTCGCACACCTGTCCCCACCTGGGCACACTGAGTGGCCGGCGATGTCGATCCGGGATGCGGCGCACAAGCTGGCAGTCAGTGCCAAGCAGTGAAAGTGAACGAGCAGAGGCAACGTGGGAGGACGTGACGCGTGTTCCAATGGCGGAGCTGTAATAGCGCGCGGGCGACCTTGTATTGTGCGCATCCTCCTGGGTCGGGCGCTGCCAACGCGCTCAGCTTGATATTCCGGCAGCGCGGCTCAAAGTGAAAGTGGGAAGCTGTAAAAGAGGAAGCCGTGATATGCGTCAATTGAAGAGACAGAATGAGAATATTTCGCAATACGAATGCGCCTAATTGCGTCACGAAACTGAAGGACCCGGCATGAGACTGTCGATATGTCGTAAATCTGTTGCGGGAGATCTCTTAAGGAAAAAAAACAACAACAACAACAACGCAGAGAAACATTTCCATCCACAATCTACACTGTGCTCTTGGAGCGGTTGTTGTTCTTGGTGATGATGAAGGAAGCGGGGACCTGGCGCGTTCAACTGTTTCAATCACCGCCGTTAACACTGTGTGCTTAGAGCGACACGAGTAGTGAAAAATAAAGCTGAAGGGGGTGGTGTGCGAAAGATTCTAGTAATTACAATAGCTTCGAAAGTTGATTCACCCAAACATGGCAAAAATATCAGGAAGGTACCATTTATTGCTCTTCGTTCTACTTCCTTCCTTCCTTTTCTTTTTTTTTTTTTTTTTTCTATGCCAACGCAGCCAGCATCTTCTTACCTGAAAGGAGTTGATCCCAATGTGTCGCTGACTGTGCATTTCAGTACCCTTTGAAATAATGTGAAAAATAACACCGTTCAAGTAGTGCACCCCTGCAACTGTCAGGAGTTAAATGAAAACGGAATAACGAACACATGCACTGTTGAAAGAAAGTTGTACAGAGCGAATGGTGGTCTACATCGATTTAAAGTCAAGACTGAACACCTCGTGCGGTACCCTGCATCTATCGATCCGCCATTGCACATAGGAACCAGAGAGCCTACTCGACTGTGGTGACATTCCTGGAATACTTCAAAGAAAAAGAAGGAAATGGTCGCTTCTTTGTCGAATAGACCTCGCGACCTCCAACCCTTGATGAAAAAGAGAGCGGTCCACCTTCCCCACTTCCTTTAGCCCCTCATCCCTGCCGCAACGTCATACCTATATTTGAAGCTGCAATGACGTATTAAAAAAAAAAAAAAAAAAAAAGCTTATAACAGTGAGGGGGCTATCATTTTAAAACGCACGGCTTGTATGTGCAGTATAAAATTAGACACTGTCTATATATAGCAAATATATCGCTTCGCTAATGTATTTTTCTTCATAATACACGTTCATGTAGCTGATTGAACAAGGTAGAATCATACTTTTAAGCAGCAGTCACGGAGTTGGGCACGTACTTTCTAACAACGCGATGAACCTGTCAACAGGATCGAAGTTCGCAAGAAATCAGTCGTCGTTTTCAACGATAGTAGCAAATTTCTGCTTACTATTTTATATTCGTTCAGAGCAGAAGTTTGGTGCTATCCAAAATTTGTGCGTGCTACACGATTCCTTGTCATTCTACTCTGTGACCTAATCCAAATTGCAGGTAGGATAACAAGCGTGTGAGTAAGATATCATTAAGAGAAATGCTATGCACGGGGGTCCGCTATATCATGCTCTCTGGTACATCGAAAAACCGCCGACTGCACAGCTTACAATGGGTGGCATCCACTATATTTGACCGCGCGCTGGCCCTTTTGAAAACTGCAGTAATGCTATAAACAAAGCTGATTTAAGCAGGGGGGAATTTATTGGAGGTTTGGAAGCACGTGAAGTAAGAACCTCTAAGGGTTTCCCTAAAGATCATCGCTAATGCTGACGGTAATTAACGTGCATACCAATATAACGTAACTGTATGAAAGGATAGTGATCTGCAATAAAAACATTCCGATGTGTGTTTTTGGAGCACATTTCTCGCAAAGAATGGTTAGCAAACCACTGTGGACTAACATCTTTACCCTTAGAGCTGTTAAATGATTAAGCCTCATTCTGTAATAAGTGTGGTGTCTGAACTTTGCTTGTGTTTAACAGAAACCACTACGCACTGACCGCTGTCCCGTGTTCAATTCCCGGACCTATACGAATTTTCCTTTAACTGAAGAATACTGAGTGAAATCTAGATCATTCTTCGTGCATATAGCCGTACAGCCTCCAATCAGGTGGATGCTCATGAGTAATCGGTCACTGTAAAAAAAAAAAAAAAAAAAAAAAAAAAAAAAAGGTAGCTTTTCGTAACCGGAACCTCCATCTGCTCCGGAATAAAACATTCAATGTAACCAGGCAGTCTGTATAACGCATGCTCTGAGTCAAAGGAACCTCCCGCTTTCGCCCCATACTCTAACTTTCCCCCTTTTGAAGAGGATCACGTTCTTCGTTACCAGCTGCGGCGTCCGATGCTAGCGCCACCTTGCACTGTTTCTTCATGAACGCAAAATCGAAGACACGTCCAAGGCGTGTCCAACATTCCCTCCTATCTCTCTGCGACAAACGACGCTACAGCGCGGCCTCTTTTTCCCAATCCTCAAAGATGAATTTACGGCTGCGCTGATCGGGGCAGCTGTGAGCGCCTCTCTCCAGGCCGCCCATTGCTAAGGCTACGAGCAGGACGTCGCTTCTGGCGAAGATTACGGAAAATGCGCGACCGCGCGCGCGCGCTCGACAGATGTATGTCCAGATAGCACCGCGCGAAATGGCCGCTACACCTGTTACACCTGCTACGTGTCTGGACTCGTCGCCTACGGTGACGGGAAGCTCGCGTGGCTCTCTTGTGAGTGACAGTGAGACAGATAAAACTGGGCGTTCTCCGCGGAATCGGCGAGAGGAAAGAAAGAAATGAGGTCACACGCGTTGTATAGGCGGCGCATTCCACAAACGCCCGTATCAATGTATACAGTGACGGTTTTAAATCGGTACGATGTTGTTTGTCGTTTTTCTTACGTCCTTGTTTCTTTCAGGAGAATAATTTTTCGTTGTCTTAGTTTTTTGCGACTTTTTTTTTTTTTTCAACTCGAGGCACGTGCTGTGATGAACAGACGTGGCGGAGAGCTTCATTCGCTACACACTTCATTCGCGTGCAGCTTTCAGCGTAATGGTCTCGCTGTGGGAACGAAACATTTAGTGATACGTCAATTTTCTAGGTCGGCATGAAGTTTTAGTCCGGTCACGTACCATCCGTACCGCCTCCGCGGATTGAACCGTGCTGCTGAACTTTGGAGACTGCCAGTTGTCCGAGTTAGCACCGTGTATACTTGAGGATTGCCTGCCTGCTATTTCAATTCCACAGATCGATAGGTGTACCACTCGTCTACCTCGATCTGCCAGTACCCAGATTTGAGGTCCATGGAAGAGAAATATTTGGTGTTGCATAGGCGATCTAAAGCGCCATCGATTCAGGGCAGGGGGTAAACATCCTTTTTAGTTACATTGTTCAATCGTCGGTAGTCAACACAGAACCGTAATGTGCCGTCTTCCTTCTTGATAAGGACGACAGGTGCCGCCCAGGGGCTCTGGGATGGTCGAATAACGTCGTGATCAAGCATTTCCTTAACTTGAGTGGTAATTGCGGCACGTTCTTTAGTTGAGACACGATAGGGTGACTGTCGGAGTGATTGTACTGTATCGTCAGTAATAATACGATGTTTCACAAGGTGTGTTCGACCGACGCGCGGCAGCGACGCGAACGCAGTTCTGTATCGATTGAGGAGATTTCTCAGGATATCTTGCTCCGTCTGCTGTAGTGCCGGGTTGATGTCGTACTTCAAGTCGGCGACTTCCTCTTGTTCCAGTCGAGAATCACAAGTTAAACTGTGCACGCACCTAGTTTCAGCGATGGCATCAATATAAGCGACTGTTGTTCCCTTATTGAGATACCGGTGTTCTTTGGTGAAATTGGTGAGAAGTAAGTCGACTTTGCCATCTTCGAGGATGACGACAGCCCGAGTAACAGCAATGCCACGGTTGAGAAGCAAAGGCGGTTTACTTTGGTTAACTAAATGCGGTGGGAGGCTGCCCTATCCAGCTCTAGACTAGAGGCCCAACTGGCCCTCGTGCGCGCGGATAGCACGCTGGAGTCCCGGACTAGGGACCCTACCTACACATCCTCCTCCCTTATCTCTGCTCAATCAAGCTTTTAAGTCAGTCAGCACAGCACACGGACGCCTCTCCGTTTTGCCTCCGTCGAAACGCCGCCACCGACGAACCCGGGTACTCCGTATACACTGTTCTGGCATTTTAACGACTGCACCATCGCGGCAGTGTGCAATTGTCATCGCCTGCTTTTAGGTTTTTATGGGATTTAACGGACTAAATCTGTATCGGCTAAGAGGGACGTCTTAGAGGAGGGCTCCTATAATTTCGTTTACAGGGGATAATTTAACGTACACTGAGAACAGCCCACCGGCGCCTTGCGTCTTGCCCGCACCGAAACGTGACCGCCGATGCCGGGATCGAACCCTTATCACCCGGCTTAGTATAGCCGGGCATCAGAGTCAACTTCTGTTAAAACATAGTCTCTCAGACGTTCATGTTTCGAAAAATTAGGCTGAAGGCAAGCCACACGCGTGCATCAGGCTGAAAACAACATGCTGCCGCGCACTGAACGCGGTACAAAACCAAAAAGGCTTTTTAGCTGCTTTATCCAAATGCAAGCCTTGTTGACGGGTGAGATTTCCGCCTATAGAGATTCTTTTCGAGAAGGATATATACAGTAATTCTCTGCGAGATATAATTGCGCTGCCATCTAATGAACTTTAAGGGACCAGCTGGCAAGAGCTTCAACTCGCACGACTGGATAGTCCTGCCATGTGCATGTACTTTCGCACAGCAAACAGAAGAGAAACAGAAGTGCTCCTAGTGCATGATAGTCGGTTTAGTTTACAGAGCGTTAGCTCGATCTTACTCATCACGCTTTTCGATTTCTTGGGGTCTGCGACCACCTCCCTTCGGCGTGAAATTTTCTAATACAAGATGGCGACCCCCATAGTAAATCGCCATAGCAACCCAATTGGTGATTGGCCAATTGAAGACGTCACCAATAAATCCAAGATGGCGGCCCTATATTTTCGAAATCTCAAATCCAAGATGGTGGACATCCGGGTGCCAATGATGACATCATAATCCAATATGGCGGATAGAAGTGAAACCACAAGATGGCGGCATTGTTTCGGGATACCAAATCGAAGATGGCGGTCAAATTTGGATGCCAATGATGACGTCATGGTCCAATATGGCGGATAGAAGTGAAACCACGTGATTATGATGTAAGGGGACGAAATGGCGCCATAGCTTCGGTCAACGTTCGTTTCGGCTTCCCGAATCTAAGATGGTGGCTCTCTGTATGACGTCATAGCCAAAATGGCGGCCTCTAAAATTAGTTGTGCCGCTCTAGGTTAGCCACCTCGGTCAAAGCTGGTATCCATTCATGTTTGTCATTTTGGACATTATAGATTGCTTTGAGGTAAGTAACACTTTCAATGAAATACTCCTTCGCTAAGCGAGCACCACATGTCAGCGAGTCTCACAGCCATTCACGTTTTCCATACACTGTGTCACTATGCGTATTGCGTCTTGTTCCTTGATCCCCCTTCTTTTGTCGGTTATCCTGCTTATCATTCTAGAGATTTGGTTGGTCAGAGTGGTAAGAGATTTGATCGTGTGATCACGCTTGCTTCCTTCTTGTAACCACAGCCCTATACTCTCATTTTGTCCGTATGACGAATCGGGTGTCCGTTCATGATTATGTCGATGTCCAGTGGTTTGTACCTGCTAGAGTGTAATCTTATGTATTGTGATTTCTCTGGAGAGCACTGCATTCCGCTAGAACGAGCGAAATCCTCAAGTTCTTGCGCAGCGAGTTGTAACCGTTCTTCTTTTTCCCCAGTGGACCCCTTCTGGGTCCATACTGTTACATCGCCTGCATATATATTACATGTTCTGTGTTGTACGTTCCTGAGTTTTCTCGCTACCTTATCATGGCAATGTTAAACAGTATTGGAGATATAAGTGATCCTTGTGGTGTACCCTTGTTGGGGGTTTTTCTCGTTTCTGACCGTATGTTATTAATCCCGATGGTGGCTGTTCTGGCCGTTGGGAACGCTTTGTCATACTCGAAGGTCTTTCTTCTACAATTTGTTGCTGAGAGTTTCCTGAGTATCGCTTCGTGGATAATGTTGTCAAACGCGCCCTTCAAATCTATGGCCAGTATGATGGTCTCATTTCTTGCCGTTATTCTGTTTATGACAGTCTCCTTTAGCTGCAGTAGGGCGTCCTGTGTAGAGAGCCTGGGCCTGAAGCCGAACATCGTGCCCGGAAAGGGTCATTGTCTTCCAGATAGTTACTCAGTCTTGTCGTAATAACTTTTTCCCAAAACTTCGCCAAGCAAGAGGTCAGCGAAATAGGTCGGAGATTATCCACGTTAAGTGGTTTGCCTGGTTTGGAGGTCATTATGATCTCCGCGTGTCTGCATTCCTCGGGAACTGTATACCTTGGTCCCAGTATTTGTTGATAAAATCCGTTAGTATCTGGATTTGCTTGTTATTTAGGTTTCTAATTATCGCGTTGGTAATCTGATGTTTGCCTGGGCCGGTATTCTTGACAAATGATCTGGCCGCAGCATGTACCTCGTGTGTTGTTATTTGGGCATCTAGCTTCTGGTTGTCTTCTCCCGTGCATTGTATCGGGCATGGTGGTGTGTACTGTGTGTGTGCGTGTGTGTGTGTGCGTGCGTGCGTGCGTGCGTGCGTGCGTGCGTGCGTGCGTGCGTGTGTGTGTGTGTGTGTGTGTGTGTGTGTGTGTGTGTGTGTGTGTGTGTGTGTGTGTGTGTGTGTGTGTGTGTGTGTGTGTGTGTGTGTGTGTGTGTGTGTGTGTGTGTGTGTGTGTGTGTGTGTGTGTGTGTGTGTGTGTGTGTGTGTGTGTGTGTGTGTGTGTGTGTGTGTGTGTGTGTGTGTGTGTGTGTGTGTGTGTGTGTGTGTGTGTGTTTCCCACGTATCTTGACCAAAGGTGGTCGATGACTTGCTCATCTGTTCCTCGGAACTGATGCGTAATCCTTTCTAGTGTCTTGCTGTGTCCTCTCTTTGAGTTTTTTTGGGTCAATAAGGTGTCTTAGCAGTGCCCACGTTTTCGCACTGCTAAGATTTCCATTTAAACTTTCGCAGATCTGGTTCCAATTATTGCGCGTAAGTTTAAGGGCGTATTCGCTGATTTTTTTATTGATTTGTGCAATTCTCTGTTTGAGTTTCCTGTTATATTTGCGCTTTCTCCATCGTTTGGTCATCCTCCTGCGTGCGTCCCATAGATGGAGTAAGTGTGCGTCTACAATTGGGAACTCTTCCGTGGATGTGACTTCCGTTGTGTTCTTCTTATGGACTTTTCTAATCTCCTCTGCCCATGTTTGTAAGCTGACGATCTCTTGGTCCTCAGTTGTCTGTTCTCTGAACTTGTGCCAGTTGGTGACTTTAGCGTTACGTGGGGGTCTGCTCTACACCGTTAAGTTTACCTAACCCACTACCCCTAACCCCAATTTTCCCCAATAAAGTTTATCAATCAATCAATCCATACGCTGTGTAGACGAAGCAACATGTTTAAGCCGTATGACACACACCCGTGATTATGGAAAAACAAGAACCGTACCACACGGCGTCTGAAGTCCTGTTTCTTGAAGTCCTGTGCAAAATGTCCCAGATATATGTTGCATCCCAGCAGTCAAGGAAAATGTGGTCTATTGTTTCCGGTTTATTGCAAATCAAGCAGTCCACCAACCACGGGACAAAGGAGCCTTTTCCCCTCAGCCACGCTTTAACAGGTAATGTATACCTTTTTGTGAAAGATTAAAGGAGAAACTTCTTGCTGATGATCGCACTAGCATCTCTTTAACACCTTCATCCTTATCTTCCCCTCTACAGTGTAATGAACGATACACAGGCATTGGCAACAGTACATCCAACAAGTCATTGTAAAGGTACTTTTGTGTTAGACAACTTAGGTAACCTAGTCGGAATCGAACCTTTAAGATATATGTTAAAAGAGCGACAACCTTTCAAAGAAAGAAACAAAAAAAACACTCAGCCTTCTGCGCTTGATGTTACTAGACGAAGCCGAAAATTCGGATAAGTTATGACACGGTCGAACTTGAAAAACCGTGCGAAAAAAAAAAAATCATCGCTTTAATTACGTAAGAGCATAAACCTGGACACTATTTGTCGTAAAAATAAGTGGGCCAAGCCTCGTCCTCCGCTTTTCACTGAGCGAAACAAATTTCTACGACTTGTTCTCACCTAAACCGAACCCCACACAAAAACCGCTGGCAATCTGTAAATTTTGTGTACGCTGGCCTTTGTGATGGGTAGCGCTTGTAATACATAACAGACTTTCGCAACGATGAACCCACTACTTCGCTTAAGAGGATCCGAGTCGGTGTTGCCCTTACACCAGCTGTCACTAGGACGTGGTCACACTTCCCAACACTTATATCCTCGCCCAGGATGCCCGATCTGTAAAAACGAAGATGTCGAGGCCGACATCCTCCACTTGCTGTGGCACTGCCCAGCACTCAAACCAACACGAATCCGGCACCTGAGCATATTGGCCTTTCAGCAACCAATCCTGCATCATACGTCACTTGGACGCAGGGACCTCATCATCGCTCACTTCTGGACTACATGAAATCAGCCAACCTTTTTCCATTCATTTATTCATCCTTCATCTCATATCCTACTGATGCCCTGAGGCAATAAATATCGACTAAAAAAAAGAAAAAAAAAATACCCTCTACTTACAGCTGACCACGCAAACATCGATAAATCAAGATCACCCCACTTCGTTGTTTTCGTCTACACGCGTTCACATTCATCACTCCAGTAATAATAATTGGTTCGCAGTAATTTTTCGTATTCTTCGACTCCTGAAAATGAGTCAATAATTCTCCTACACTCTAAGAAAAAAAGGTGTGATCTTACCCCTTTAGGGGGGTAAGTCCACTGACGCACTGGGGAGCCCCTTTGGGTGCAAAGTTACACCCTCGACCGGGGCTTAAGTGTGTCTGGTGTAAAGTTTACGCTACAACGAGGCTAACGTTATGCCATATGGTGAAGTGCAAGTATATGCTACTGGGGAGTAACGTTACCCTTTCTCAGAAGGACTAAAGGTTGGGCCATGAAAGTGCAAAAATATCCTCTAAAATCGGGTGCATGTTTGCTCCCAGCAGGAATAAGCTTATGCTTAATCATAAGGCGTAAACTTACCCTCACAGGGTCTGCATTTATGCCAGCGTAATGAGCTTACTACAGCACCCCGTAAGTGCATGTTTACACCCTATGAATGGGCGTAACTTTGCACTTTTACTTTCATATTTATGCTTTGTTTGGAAGGGTAATATTACCACCCAGAGGAATAAAATAAATTCATATTATAGTGTTTTTTACACCCATTTAAGATAATGTTCTTTTCCTTCGAAGGGTATGTTTGCGCCCTTCTAAATATAGTCTAGGCGCACACCGGTACGCTAGTAATTTGAAAACAACCACACTTCGACTGATTGTGCACTCAGTCACAAGACATCGCCGCTATCGAAGCGATACGAGACATACATTTTCTTTATTTGCAACGCAAGCGACTCCGTTTGGCATATGTGTGGTAATGCTGCCTCCGCTGCAACATTAGACAGCCTTAACATACGCCCTATACAGAAGAAAAACGTTTGGTGAAAATATGTATGATGCCTTCGTCAGCCGGTCACAGACGCCCTCGCTTCCGCAATGTTGGTTTCTTCGTGCTAGAGCGACATAATTGTGACGGGTCATGTAGCCATTCAGGGTGCAGTTTGCACACCGATATTAGAACATGAGAACGGAAGGCAGGGTTTACTTTTTATTGCGTTTGAAAATGGCAGGATAACCGAGCAGTCTTTTGTCATCGTCGTGGTTGAAGCCATACTCCGAGGGAACCTGTGTGAGAGAAAAACGAGAGAAAATTGAGATGTGGAGGGAATAGACACATTCACAATGTATACACATGCAAGCGATGGAAACATCTCGGCGACTAAACTGCGGCGGCGCGGCAAAAAAAAAAAAAATGGAAGCGTGTTGGAACCGCATCCCGGCTGCAGATACAGCAAGCGCTTTCTCTTGCATGGAGAACATTTTTCCAGCACCGCACCCTTCTTGTGGCCGCCAAGCGAGGAACATCTGACGGGGCGGGTTACCGAGGATCGCTCCTATTTTTTCTGCACAAATTCTTTCGCAGTAGTGGTGCCGGCCTGTTTTCCAAGCAGTATATATAAGTGCTGGGCTACTTTCAGCTAGCATGTGTAGTGATATGCTTTAGGCATCTGTGGACACGCCCTGATATACCTTCCCCCTGCACTTGACCTGCTTCCTACATGACAGCCCTGCATTCCATCATTGTGCAGCAGGCCAGGGCGTCGATAACTGAGGGGACGTTCGTGAAAAATCACGCTCAGAAAACTCCTCCATTTTCGCAAGCATGGTCATCAAAAATGGTAGATAAGGGGGCTTTGTGCAATTGCATGAAGCTACTGCAAAAATGTCCATTATGAGACATGAAATTAAGCTGCGCGAACTGGCCTGAAGTTCAAAGCTGTGTGCATGATTCTGTTAAGCGGTTTTACTGTAGGAGAAAGAATATGACACAGTAATCAACAACGCAAGCTCTCAATGCCAGATAACTCTGAAGGACATGTCCCAAAACTAGACCAAACTTAGGTATACCTAAATAAGAGTGCAAGGAACAACAAGGAAACACACAGAATGCACGGACACAGGCGCTCAATAACAACTGAAATTTTATTTCGGAGCACAACACATATAAACATGCACAAAGGTGTGAAGCCAAGGTGATGCTGTGCGATCACCGAAAACAGTCTATAGTAATCGCCCTGGCTCCACTTCTTTATGCATGTTTATATATGTTTTGCTCGGTAATAAAATTTCAGTTGTTGTTTGTCTCACAAGTTATCTGCAGCACTGCAAAAGGCAGAGGAGTCCTTGCAATTGTGCTCCGAAGTGCCTCTCGCCCCTGCACACTATAATAAAGAATTGTGCTTTTATACTGTTGCCCCCGCCAATTTGGTGGCAAGAGCCGCGTAGGAGCACAATTGCCTATTGCAGTGCGCGTGATCCTGATTACACTGGGGTGCCTCTGCTTTCGCAGTGCTGCAAGCATCTTGTGAGACGAAGTATAGTCAGCGGCAGTGTCCATCCATTCTGTGTGTTTCCGTGTTGTTCCTTGCGCTGTTCTTTAAGAATGCAGTACCCACTAGCCCGGCATCTCGCACTTGCAAACTTGGGTGACCACGAATATTGATTACGTAAGTGCCATAAGAAGTCAATTGTTACGAGTTTAGTTAACCACCAAATTAGCTTGATTAAACTGTATCCTGATGTAAACAGCTACAATTTGAAACCACCTCAATATCACAAAAACCGGTTTTAAAACTTCTGGTTCTCCTTCGCTGAAACACATGCTATACGTATGGGTGGTCACTCACATGCAGTCACGCCTGCTGATTAAACGAGTACCGGCTTAAAACCACAATAAGGGCAGCAAAAAGTTTGAAAAATGGAACTTACAAGCCCCATGCGCCGGTTTACGTTGACCGCTGCCGCCGCACCTGCTGCTGTCGCCCATCATTGACATGCGTAATGGAGTCCGAAGCTGGTACATGGCGTCACCGCAGCAGCAGCAACCTTTCAAGTCCATAGTTGTTCTCAACGCTGGCCCAGCGAATCTGCTAACGTGATCTCTCCTCCGCTGCTGCTTTTGGGCAGCCCAAGACTGTTGCAGCACTAGAAGATGCGTACCTCTTGCTTTATCCAAGCTCCACGTCGTCGCTGATTGCAGAGTCGTCGTGAGCTGTGCCCTTAACAGAATTCTGCCGCGTCAGTTAATTTAAGATTACGTCTTTACAGGGGGTAGTTCCCTGCAGTGACAACGAAGGACTTTGCTCACACATATCTATTTGTATGTTGAGTATGATACAAACATTTACAACTCAAGGGCAGTGCAGCCCATAGGCATGACTGAGACCACTCGATGCTTCCGCGTCCGAACAGGACATCGCTTCTGCTGGAATGACTCGTGACCCCATGGAGCCTTGAGAAGAGTATGTGTTCAGAGCCACCATGTGCTCGCCCTCGAAAAGAGGCACGCATTTTGGGCTCCCTGGGACCTGTCATATTGTTCACAATGAAGTATTGTGTACCCCGCCTAGGCACTGTGGAAGCTACAGCCAAACTGGTTTCCGAAAGTCTGGCGAAAAATGACTTCATGCTGTGAAGAAAAGAGTTCCGGGGAGCAGCAGGTTCTTCAGATTGTTCCTTACCCCACCTCCATCATTGGCGCTTGAGATTCAGTGTCCAAAATTCTGATGTTCACTGAAGGGGCAAGCTTATCAGGACAAAAGAGCGTGCGTCACCTTTGCGCTGTGTCATACGGCGAGCGAAGGAATCAATGCCCAGTTTCCTGAATTCTCGGAACTAGAAAGGATAAGTGACCACGTGCAAGTATCACAGGTTGTACGTGGCTCCGCAGCCAGCTAGCTCGTCTTTTGTAAGTTTTCCACTCAACGTATGCTCGAAGGCATCGTGTCGCACAATGCTGCTGCAAACACGTGTGTGCTGCATTGAAAAACGCGAAGTGCCTGGTGTGCGGCGTGGCGGAAAACATGAATGCGTCGTGTTTCATCACAAAAGCGCCGGAGAAGGGGCGATTCGAACCACCCGACAGCCTGGTGCAGCAAGTACGAAACACGCCGAAGCACTGCGAAAAAAAAGGAGCCCTGGTAAACTAAGAACAATAGAGCTAGCTCTTGGGGCAGTTTGTACACCTTAAAATTAAAAGAACCTGCTGAAATCGGAACGAATGAAAAAATTATGAATGATGACATGCAAAAATAACGT
This sequence comes from Amblyomma maculatum, assembly GCF_055883805.1. NCBI lineage: Eukaryota > Metazoa > Arthropoda > Arachnida > Ixodida > Ixodidae > Amblyomma > Amblyomma maculatum. Next base: position 53,481,485 of record NC_139347.1, on the reverse strand, counting down.
CTCCTGCAATATTAATACAGAGCAATACGACACGGTGTTCGCATTCTGTTCTCATCACTTTCCAAACTGATTAGCCTATTTTTGAAAATTAAAAAAAAAAGGAATGAAGAAGAGAGCATGTGTGCAGAACAGTAAGATCATGCAAATGAAAACCTTGGTCGAGGCAAGACGAGTTATTTACCGCATTCCGATGGCCCGTGGAAAAGTGCATTTATAGGACAGATAGGCAGGTAGGTCGTTTGCAGAAACATAAAAACTCTCTAAAAGAGGAGACCCAGGAATATACAGGGCGTTGAACAATTATCAGCGCGCTGTAGAATGCTCCTCTAAACTAAACCTGCAAAATCCTCGCAGCTAAAATTTCGCACAGAAATGGAATTTTGCCGTTGGTATTTTTAATAATAAAGTTGTTTGGCGTACTGGCCTGATTCGATCAGAAGTCGAATGTTCCCATAATATGCGGCGGCTGCGATGCAAGACAAGCCACTGCCTCAGCGATAACACCGGCATTGCCTCCGCATACAATGGGAGCATCCGACTTCTGATCGAATCAGGCAAGAACCATACCATCGACAAAAGTCCATTTCTGCCCGAAATTTTGAGCTATATATATATATATATATATATATATATATATATATATATATATATATATATATATATATATATATATATATATATATATATAATGGACCATATTACGCCACGCTTTCCGGTCTCCCACTATCTTCCTAACATCACATAACTTCATCTGCAGCGCCTCGAGGATGCCATCCAACCATCGCGTTCGCTGCCATACCCCTTCTCCGGTGACCCTCAAACTTTCCCAACATCAAATCTTTCTCCAGCGACTCCTCTCTTCTCATCAGATGACCAAAGTAGCTGAGCTTTAACTTTAGAATTTGACCCTCCAATGAGAAGTCAGGGTTTATGGTCGACAATATCGACTGATTTGATCTTCTGGCCGTCCAAGGAACTCTCAAGTGTCTCCGCCAGCACCACAATTCAAACGCGTCAGTTCTTCGGCGGTCAGCCTTCTTCGCAGTCCACTTTCGCATTCATACATCACAACTGGAAAGACCATAGCACGAGTTATACGGATCTTGGTTGGCAGTGTAATGTCTCTGCTCTTTACTAGGCAGTCAAGGCTAGCCATGGCTCTCTTGCCCAGAAGCAGGCGTCTCCCAATTTCATGGCTGCAGTCTCTTTTCGGGGTAATCATGGAGCCAAAGAAGAGAAAATCTGTCACAGCTGCCACTTCTTGTCCCTTGATGCTCCAGGACTTGATAGGGGCAGACGCCATGATCTTTGTCTTTTTAATGTTCAGTTTAAGCATATATATATATATATATATATATATATATATATATATATATTATACATACGTGTGTGTGTGTCCATTTGTAAACTGAGAATGTCCGACTGACATACTTTCCGCGGTACAGTAAATGAGGGTAAAGAAATCCTTATTTTCAGTGTAGCTGGTCGCATTCAACAAAAAACTAGTAGAAAGAATCAACTTTTGATGAAATTTGTCCTCGAGTGTCACAGCTTTCAGCTGCCCACCAGCCTGCCTCTAGTTAACGCTATAAAATTAAATAATTTCAAGCCAGCATGACACCAAAGCTGTAGACGCAATAGCGCCTTTAACACGGCGTTTTCATTCTGCGAATTCTTGCCGTTAAGAGACGCAGAGTTTGGCAATGTGATTAACGCCTTTAGTTTGCTTTGTTTGGAGGAACGTAAGGTGCTATATCTGCCTCACTTCTCGGTGAACGGCGAACTTTAAAATGAAAGGCATAAAAACGGAAGTAGAGCCGCCCAAATCTTTAACTGGCGTGCGCATGACGACCTCCTTTTCTATGCTCCTGCGCCTTAATAAGGACAATACTTGACAGATGATCAAGATTACGCAAGAGCCTGGTGAGCCATTTCTTATACTTGACTTTTCGCAGGTTAGCTGCTCTGTAACACTCAGAATTACAGAAAGTACTGCCGTCACGAACGTCAGTTAAGATTTCGGCAGCTGTACATAGGCCGTTGGTTCCAATCTCTGTCGTAAACTAACCTTCAACATGACTAGCAGATGGATGCTAAATGTGACGCGAAAAGGGTATGACACCACCCTGAAAGCTGTATAAGAAATCGATTTTATCAAGACTTTAATATAAAACAGAGCATATATTTTTCCACGAGTTGCGAGTTTCGGCGACGACCATGGCAATGGCGATGCCTTTTCGGCCGAACGAGCTGTATGCGCTTCAGGTAAAATCAAATATGTGCATAATTTTGTTGCTGAACACAACCAAGCACCTCTTTCTCTCTTTTCTTTTAATCCACCTTCCTTCGAAGCTTCTCAAGCTTCCCCTTACGGTGTGGTTCAGGATTCTACCAAGAAGTGTGACAGATACTGTGCCTTTTCTTTCCTTTAAGCAGCTTAGGAAATACGTTCGCAGAACGGCCCGTGACAGTTCGCTATGCAGTCGGAGTGGCTCCACTATAAGCCTGAAACAGGCTGTGCACTGCCAGAGCATTACTCCCACAAGCAAAACAAAAGTATCTGCTGTTTCATCACAATTTAGAAGCAGTTTTGCAGTCATTACGTCACCCCATAAAAACCAGGACACACCTGCAGCTTGCAGTTCCTGACTGGGGAGAGTAAACATGGAGAGGGACCCAAACGACGCTAGAGAAAAACGGTGGCGAAGGTGGCACAAAAGGCGTCCCCTCTCTGAAAGCGACGGTGCAGGAACGAGACATGATGGGACAGAATGCTGCACGAGCGCCCCATCGTGACAAGTGCCCAAACTATTCACACCTCTGTCTAAGGGGCACGAACACACACACAAACACACAAACGCTGGTAGAGAGTTTAAGTAGGGTTGCAGTAGGGTGCAAGTTTTCTAAGAGGGGGTAAGTGAATAGGGACCTGCTTCCAGCAGGTGCAAAGTTACCCCCAAGGCCTTCTAAAGGGGGTAAAGGACCATGCTATGCCCTTTTTACCCCTTTCGAACACCCTTTTTTCTTAGAGTGTAGTATATCCTATGAACGCCAAGGGGCTTTGAGGGAAAGGACTACTATGGTACCTGGGAGGAGGAGGAAACTGTTGGCGGTGTCCTCACTCTCGCGCAGCGCGCTCACCCACCATGTATATGTGGCCGCGTGGGCTTATAGCTAATAAATATAAACAAAATAATGAAAATTAAAAATGAAATTAAAGAATAAAAATAAAAAGAAGTAAATAATGAAAACAAACAAGAGCATATGAAGAAACACCGATAAAACAAATTATAAATTAAGGTAAGTGGAGGAAAGGAAAGTCGGCCACGTCGGAAAGGCAACAAACACCAGAACGAGCTCATAATGAACCGGCACCCGTAATGCTTTCGCATTTTCGCGCGTAAGGACACTTAAGCGCACCATTGCAAGTTATTATTATTATTATTATTATTATTATTATTATTATTATTATTATTATTATTATTATTATTATTATTATTATTATTATTATTATTATTATTATTATTATTATTATTATTATTATTATTATTATTTCCCGGATTTATGGGCCTAGGCCAGAGTGCCATATATATGCTTCCACACAGCGGCAACCGGTACTTCTCGATGTCAAAGTTTGTGTGGCGGGAAATGTTTTCAGTTCGATTTTGATTTCATTCGTTTCATTCATTCATTTTCAGTTCATTCGCTATCGGACAAACGTCGCCAGAACGGGCCATATAATCAATTCGTACTCAGATAAATAACTTGACCGGATTGCCCTCAGAGTCTAAAAAACATCTGTAACTGCTTCACTATTAATACCGCGCCTTGCAGTGAAAATTTGATTCGTTCCCCCTGCACCTGCAGTTACTGTGCCAGCTAACGTGGCAATGAGTGGCTGACGGCGGGTCATCGAGATTGCACTGGTTCCTCTAATCTAATAGTTGCGATTAAATGCCAGATTAAATGCGAACAAGTCTGCGCATGACACGTTCTGCGTGCAGGCAGTTTTGCAATAAACAACGGCATAGCAGGGCTTCGTAACGGCACTGCAGACTACGGCGGTAGCCCACATAGACAACGGACTTTGTCAGCTATGTTGAGAAACCAACGCAAGACAGGGGGTCGACAAAGAGAAAATGAACTCATATAGCACGCGCTGTTGCCATCACAGTTACGCGCTCCGCTTTCTCATCCCACCGACCGGAGGAGCGCGAATGACGAAATCGTGCGAGGGAAAGAACAAACCTGCGCGCAATCCTCTAAGGGAGAAATTTCGGCTCAGCGGCAAGTCACAGGGACCGGTAGTTCGTCCACGTATTGCATACGTGCCAACGGCGAACGGGGAATTCTTTCCACGCGGCCGCAAACCGCCACAAAGGAAGGAAAAAGCACGTTGGCACGCGGTACTGCTGCTGCTGCTCAGCAGTCGCCTCCCAACGTTCCCCATTCACGAAGCAGAGGACTTGAATCGCGCCCGCTTTTCTCTCGATCCCGTCCTCTTTCTTTTTCCCTTCCATTCGCTTCTTCTTGTCTGCATTTCATAATCCTCCTTTCTTTCTGCGCTCCTTCGTCCTCTCCTATACCGGGCAGCGCCGCGGCAGCAAGGACACAAAAAGACCGCTGGCGCGCGCTCCGCTTGCGTCGGCAGCCCGCCTGCTGAGACGAGGCCGGTGTCCCAACGTACTCCGCTCGCCGCGTGCCGCACCTTTCGCCGTTGCAGGTAGATCCGCCGATGACAACGACGCCGCCTTGTGGAACAGCTCCGCCGCACAAAGACTGCTACCTTTATCCCCCCTAGTGGCCAGACGCGCCCGATGAGACGATCCGCTCGTTGCTGTATACGAGATAGAGAATCGAGTGGATCACAACGTTGTTTCATCGCAGCGATGAACGATAAAAGCCGTTTTTTTTTTTTTTTTAATCCAAAAACATCTCGCAAAGATATGCGCTTAGCCGATGAACTGCGAAAGCGGCACAGAAACAGCGTGTAGCGTGATCGCCGATATATATATATATATCGCATACGGTATACCAGGGAGGTCAACGTCATGTCACTATACAGCCTGAAGACGCCCAACAGCTGTCGAAGAGAAAATCGTCTGCTTGATCCAGCTGTGAGAGCAACCACTTCATTTCAGTTACGCTAATCTAGGCCTACACTTGGAATTGGTAATAAGACGTTGTTTGGGGGAATGGGGGGGGGGGGGGGGGGGGGGGGGGGAAGGGGGAAGGCGAGTTGTGTTATTCAGCAGAAAAGGCGCATTACTAATGTACGCACCTTTTCCGTTGTGAGCTCTCGCTCATGAGTCAGTACGCAATATAGAGGCCAAGTACCGTCTGCGCAACGTTGTCAATGAGCAGTATACCGAAACGCATTTCACCGTCCGGTGAGACTGTGAACACTGACGTGGGACTGTGGACAATAACCGAACAGTTCCAAGGCGCCCATGCTTCTCCCGCGCAGGACAAAAATGAAAAAGGCAATAACAAGAAAAAGTAAAAAGGGGGGACTTCGATCGGCTAATAGGGGGTGAAGTGTTCGCGGGCCCGTTCATACATGACGCAGCGCGCAGGTGAATGGGGAAGTCTCCGTTGAGGAGGGATTGTGAACCACCTTATAGCAACGGCGGAGAAAGGAAGGTGGTTGTGCAAACTGCGAATGGCTGCGCCCGACATGTGGGCTGGTGGCGCCAGTGCAGGCTCGCGCTTCATTTCTTTTTTTTTTTTTTTTTTTTTTTCATCTTCGTCATCGTTCTTCCCCCTCACTCTAGAACTACGGCTCGCGCCCGCCTTCTGAAAGATCGTTGCACTTTCTGAAAAAACCGGTCACCTCCGAGGCAGCTCGCGTTCTTTTAATGAATCCAGAAGTACGAGGTGGCGAGCCGTTTAACCGAACGAGCCGTTTCTTTTCCCTGTCTAGGAACGTGTTAGGCACACAGATGTTGAAGATAGAGGTAACGCTGCGTCTGTGTTTAGAGCGTGCGTGACGTACTTGTTGCAGCGGTCGCGCTCAGCGCATTCTCATGCTATAGGGAAGAAAAAATATACAGTGAAGGTTTAAAACGTTAAAGGAGAGTGAAAAGAAACAAAGATATAAAGAGAGAACCTAGTTCTTGGTGTTACAGGTCAATCAACGAGACCTTTCGAAGAGTGCTGTCATTGAATGTTATGACTACGCATTCAGTTTTCAGGACGCGGTAGTTGTAATAGCAGCAGTGCACATGTATAATGTAGGCTCGTTCTTATTATAGCATATGCATTTTCCGATATGCCACCAAGTCAAATAGAGGTGACAGCGAAGCAGCCCTGAAATGTGTCGTCCTCCTCCTCCTCTTCATTCATTCATCATCGTAGTTGGCGTCGTTACCTTCATCACCACAATTAGAGAAGCTGAGTCCACTGCAGGCGAGGTCGCTCTCATCCATGTCCATTTAGTTCATCACTGCGACATTTGCGTCCACCGTGTCGCATCAAGCTATCTTGTACATCGACTCTCCTTCTAACTGCGGGTAGATCCAGGCTTTGTCTGCAGGTAGCCGAAATTGAAAACGAAAAGTATGTGTACCGTTTTGTAAACAACTGAACATGCAGGGTGCACCTCTTTTACAAACTTTTTTTTTTTTTTTTTACCTTGACGCTTTCCCTATGTAGAGAAAAGTGCCATCCTTATATCCTTATAAAAGTTTTTCCTCCTCTTTGTACAACAGCGGCCTGCGTTGGAGCCAGCTATCACTCCAGACTGAGATCAATGATGGACTGGCCTGCCTTGCTCAGCGCTGTCTGTCTAGGTTTCGTATTTTGCTTGGCTGCTCTCGCGCCTCTGAATCGGCAGCTGCGCAGAGATGGTCGCCTCTTTACGGAGATTAAACGCATTTGATAACGCTTTTTTTTTTTTCATTTAACAATCAATTTACCGCAAGTGTTAGGCTGGTAAGGAAACCTTTACAGATTTTTTACGAGGTTTATGCTGTTATGGCTGCATCCTCGTTTTATGCGCAACAATAGCCAAACTAAATGCTGAACTTCATCTTCCCTGCAATTTCTGCTCCTTCGAAACTTCTTGGTGGTAGAAGTGCAGCGCCGCCAGCTTTCTCCCGATGTAATATTAAAAAGCTCTGTGAGACACGCCTGGGTGCTACAAAACACTAAGAAATGCGATCAGGCACTGTGTGAGCATCTTTGCAGGACCTGACGTCGCCGGATGGGACGCACGGTCATCAGACGCCGTCGAACACCTTCGAGGAAGCTCTCCGAGTAAAAGGAGCAGCACGGATGCCTGTATTAACGCGCAGTGGGGTATACTAATTGCGTGACCCACAGCCGCGCTGCAGCTTCGAAAGCTCGAGAACGCCTGAGGCGACGGCACCAAGGAGCGGCACAACGAAACGGGATCACAAAGGATTATTTATACTGACGACGTCCGATGGCTAAGCATCGCAGCCAGCGTAATTAACGCTGCATAGTACGCACACGCATGCATTCCTGCCGTCAGGTAGTACTGGCGACAGTACGGATGATACAACAGCTTTTTTTTTTTTTTTTATAGGTGCAGAAATTATTAAAGCAGTAGCAATGACATCTTTTGGAAATTCGACAGCCTAGCTAACTGTAAACGTGTAATAAATCGTCGGTCATGCCTATTTAGCACTTCATGAGTTCTATTTATTATTATTATTATTATTATTATTATTATTATTATTATTATTATTATTATTATTATTATTATTATTATTATTATTATTATTATTATTATTATTATTATTATTATTATTATTATTATTATTATTATTATTATTATATTATGAAACCCAGGCGAAACGCCCTGGGTTTCACGATTGGGCAGATGAGTTTCGCCGTGTGCGTTCTCTTTGCAAACGCTTATACAAGCGGGACTACGACTCCTATCTTGAGTCTTTAGAGAGGAATGCCTCAAATCGTCCTAGTCAGTTCTGGCGTTACGTTCGCAAGCGTTCCATTAAATCAGATTTAAGTATCAGCTTAGTTGACTCTCAGGGTTCGGAAATTCGGGATGTTGCCGACAGTTTTGCACAACATTTTTCCTCCGTTTACAAACATCCACATTGTGATTCCGTTTGCCTCCCATCTGGTGCACTATTTAATCCCATTCTCTTTGACGAGGAGTTGATAAGTGAGAGTCTTAAGCGTCTGAGACCTTCTTTGTCTCCTGGACCTGATGGCATTCCAGCTGCCATAATAAAAGCCTTCAGTTATATCTTCGTACCAGTACTGACTGCCATATTTAATAACTGTTTAAAAAATGCTGCCTTTCCTCGCGTGTGGAAAATGGCACGCGTGTTTCCTGTCTTCAAGTCTGGAAACAAAACTGATGTTTCCAATTATCGTCCGATTTCTCTTCTATGTGCAACCTCTAAGCTTTTCGAATTAGCTTTGCACAGCGTACTTTCCTTCCATCTCAAACATATCATAGTACCGAATCAACATGGCTTCATGTCGGGTCGCTCTACTTCTACCAACCTAGTCACGTTTATGACGTATGCCTCTGCAGCAGTCCTTCAGAGGGGTCAGGTTGACACTGTGTACTGTGATATGAGCAAAGCTTTCGACGTTGTTACTCACTCACTACTTCTTGAAAAACTTCTACTCTCTGGCGTTGAAGTCTCTCTCGTAGCCCTCCTACGCAACTATCTCCTTGATCGCTTCTGCTTTGTCAGTGTCAATGGACAGACTTCTTTCGTTTACCCTGCAACGAGTGGAGTTCCTCAAGGTTCAGTACTAGGCCCGCTTCTCTTCTCCGTTTTTATTAATGATGTTTCCTCGGCGATAAAGAACTCCTCGTTTCTTCTTTATGCTGATGATATAAAAATATTCAAGGTAATACATTCTTTTCAAGATTGCGTGTTGTTGCAATCGGACATATCTGCTTTTTCTGATTGGTGTGCGATGAATCGACTTACCCTCAATTCTTCCAAAACTAGGGTTGTGTCCTTTACTCGTAAAACACATAGCTTTCTCTACCATTATTCTGTGAATTCTGTGCTGTTGGATAGGGTTGATGAAATTAATGACCTTGGTGTACTTTTTGACCGCACCCTCAGCTTCTCCTCTCACACTAACCGCATTGCTCAGCGGGCTATGCGCACACTCGGATTCGTTTGCAGACTTTCGAGAGAGTTCCATACTCCACTTCCGTTCCTAAAACTGTACCTGTCCATATGCCTGCCGGTCTTGGAGTATGCGTCGGTTGTTTGGAATGGCACTTGCAAATCGAACTTGGACAAGGTTGACAGAGTACAAAAAAAATTTTTACGGATATTTCATTATCGCTTTCCTTGCGCAACTTCCCCCTCTCGCTCCACCAGGAGCACCCAACTGAATCTTCCTTCCCTTCACTGCCGTCGTATCAGACTTGATATCATATTTCTGTACAAACTCCTTCATGGCCACATTATGTGCCCTCAGCTCTTAGAGTACATCCTACTGCGCGTTCCGCGAAAGAGCATGAGGGAATTCAGACCATTTCAGGTTTCTCCTCTTCATTCCCACTCCCCTCTGGACAGGATGCAGTGGTTATTTAACTCTTTTTGTCCTCACCTTGACATCTTCCAAAACTCGCTCTGTTCATTTACATTGGATGTTCGTAGCGTTGTATTCTAAATAGTACTTTATCACTTAAAACTCCCACTTTCTAGCCTTAAATTGTATTTACTTCACTTTTTGCTTTTTCTCCTGTTCAATGCTGTCTGTATCGTGAACTACTTTTTATCCGTTTCTTACTTATATTTCAACTTTAAACTTTATATTCGAATCTTACTGCCCCTTGTTCAGTTTTACTTCTTTATTGTATTATTCTGTATTTCTAGCCTGTGTTTTAAGTACCATGCACTTGTTGCGCCTGGAAGGGTTGTTTATTTTATGTATATTTCTATATTACTATAATCAATGTCAGTTATTTGTTTTTTTTTCTTCTATCTACCGTTCTTTTTTTTTTCTTTATTTCCTGGTGTGCTAAAAAATTCTCTCACTGTGTATATAAGTGATGCTACTCATTGTTTGCTTACTTTCCGTGATACTTTTCGTCTGTCATTTCATGTATTATTTATTTCTTTTTTTGTGTTCTCTCTGTGTGTGTAAACATGTTTGTGCTTTTTCATTTTTGTTTCTTTTTTTTTATTTGTGCTGCAGCACAAAGACCACATGGTTGTTCCTGCGCACATTAAATAAAGATTGATTGATTATTATTATTATTATTATTATTATTATTATTATTATTATTATTATTATTATTATTATTATTATTATTATTATTATTATTATTATTATTATTATTATTATTATTATTATTATTATTATTATTATTATTATTATTATCATCTATCATGCTCCAATGCCTCATTCCGTAATTTCTGCGATTCGCCGTGTATGTATTAGCTTGAACGAGGTGAAGGTAGCCTGAGTCTTTTAAACTCAAATTCAAAGGCATCACACAATATACTGTTGGTACGTTATTAAACTTTAGACTGAAACAGACGCCTTTTCATGGTGTTAAGCAGTTTCTTCGCCAAGTAGCTAGTCCATATATTAGCCTAACAGTTATTTTCTTAAAAGCCATAAATTCAGGAGCAGTTTTTGTTCTCACCGATGTAGAAGGTGGCGCTACCGTATGCAACTACGACGAAGTAATTAGACACCTTCTATGCCCATCGCTTTAAAAGCGCACGCGCACCTAGCCTTAAGGATCCTTGAGCGCCCTTATGTAACCACGTTAGTTCTCAGAAAAGCAAAGAAGAAGAAGGAGGTTCTGTAACTGCTGATTAAAAATTCTGCTGGTGGAGTTCGTTATTTTGCATTCGTATTTATTTGGCTATGCTTGCCACTCGCTCTTATAAGCGGCAGCCGTTTATGAATCCCGATCTGCATATATAGGTGCGCCAAGGAAATAAGTTGCGCCGAGAAGGACGCGTCCTTCCTCGGATGGAAAAGCAGTAACGTGGCGTAGAATCGAAATTGTGCACATCCTGTACATTTCCTGCACTTTGTTAAAGCGGTACTTTGTCGACCACAAAGCTCAAATCCGCGGCAACTCGAACGTAGTCGCCCATGTGCAAGGCCCGAATGGAACTCCTCCCCCACTTCACGCCGGGCAAAACGACTACGCCGGGCAAAACGACTGTACGCTAAGCTACACTCGAGCGCGTTCATCTGTGCGTAAGCCGGGCGTGGAGCGAAAGGATTAACGGCCCGCAGCAGGCCGCTGACCGCGAGGCCGTTCCCGTGACCTTCTGGCCGCATGCAGAGAACAAGGGCGCCGCAGAAGCTCGCCTCGAATTCCGTTCCAAGAGGCCATATATGTCTTCTATAGAGGTGTCGCTGTTGCGGATAAATCATAGCCGCGGTCCGAACGCTCTTAACCGGGGTAGCAGCAAGGGTTGACAACGGCACGGAAGAATAAGGAGTTGTCCACAACCACGAGAGGGTGGCTTCTTCGCATTCGGCTCTTCCTTCTCTCTCCAGTGGATGGAGGCTCATTAGCAAGAGAGCGCGGAGCAGGGGCTGAATGACTGCAAAAGGCGGCAAATAAATCAGGTCGCCACAGTCGGGCGTTGCTGTCTTGTCCATATGGCACGCCGCTTTGCGCCCGAACGGGCCGATCTGGTAACCTCATGACCCCTCCCCCCCCTCTCTCTCCGCAGGGGTCGGCGCGCCATTGTGTGGCGCGGTAGCCGCGCAGGGGAAGACCCGCGGTTGCTTCACGAGCACGTCTTTTAAAGCCTATCGTACAGACTCCAACTTTCACCTTCGCTAAACGGAAAAGGGGGAAAAAAGTGCTGCTGCCCATGCGAGATCGTGTAATAAAATACGTTCCCGAAGGCCTTTTGCTGCATCTGTTGCTCTCTTTCGCATCTAGGAGCTTGTCATCTACGAAGATCAGGAATCTGCAAGATGCTACAGGAGCGCCCATGTCGATACAATCATGTCAATGACAGCTGATCATTTCGGAAAGATGCAGGCCCAGTCGGTACATGACTTAATGACCGTTTGTGGTGCGCTGTTCTCGTTAAAATGTCTGATTAGACAGCCAACGATGCTGTGTCGTTCTTTCATCTCTTACTCTTAAGTGCCCATTTTTCACTGGTGCAACAGAACAGGTCAGAGATTTCCTTCTTGGGCGACATAACTCACGACGAAAGATGGTGGTGTTCTTTTCACAGAAAGGCGAATGGTACGATGAATGAAAAACTTTATTGTGGGATAACTATCTCATGGCAGGAGCGTCACCGTTATGCGACGCGTCTTAAAGGATTCTCCACAAAATTCTGGAGGAAGCGCCCCGGGAGCAAAGACGTGTGCACGCGGCTGGTCTGCGGAAACCGCGGGAAACTGTTGACCGGATGCCTGGATGCCGTCCCCATGATTTACATCACCTCTCCCCTCCCGTACGTACACCATGCTCCAGTTGAGCCTCGATCGGGGGTCACCCCTGAAGGAGATCGGGGAGCATTGCGCACGAAGTAGAAATCAGCTTCATCGTGCATTTATATGTATACCTTGACCGACCCCTTCCGTCCAGCAGCACCTTTGGGCTGACATGGAGCACCTACGGCTCGCCGCGTACGGTTGGAGCCATGACCTCCTGCATAGGCAGCGAAGATTGGCCTCTTATCGGAGCCCGAAGGCGGAGTGTGCTAAAGGGTGCCCTTGCACGATAGAGGAGAGAACAGGAGGAAACACAAAAGTGCGAAGTCGGAGGGTGAAGGGAGGATCTCCTTCCGCTTTGAACATATGGTCCGAGCGCGAGCGTCCGAGCCGACCGGAGCTGGGAGGGTCACAATAGGTAGGACAGGAGAGTCTTGCCGCCGGTGTCCGACAAATGGGCGGAAAGACAGGCGATTAGGTTTCCTTCGGGCGGGACAAATGGACGCTGTCGGAGGCGGGAAAAGCTGCGTAGGTATGACTTGTCCGCAGGAAAAGGCGATTACGAGAGCTGGAGTGAGTGAACGGCAAGCAGAACTGAAAGAATGAGAAAGGAAAGCACGGCTTAAAGGGCAACTCCGGGGTTTTTTTGACATACGAATATTGTAGTGAAACTTTTACCACAGGTTCGTCTCTCCCTCCTGACGCATTCTACAAAATTTGGGTGCCGTACGATAATTCGTTCACGCGCAATACGGCTTTAAAATATGCCGTTTTCATGGCTTAAGTTGAGAGTATTTCTGCGGGCAACACTGAGTTTCTGACATCACAAACAGTATACAGGCGTTAATGTCTACACACCGCGTGATTATGAAATTGTGAGGTTTATATTGAACATACCTCAGACATTTTATGCAGTGCGTCATGATTTCCATACTTTATTTTCACCATCCAACGCACGTACGAGTGTTTTTCTAATACTGAGTGTGACGTCACCATTTCGTCAAATGTGACGTCGTTTCTGGCCGTGAAATCAGTTTCGGTTTCGATTTGCTGTTTTTCTTTTTTTAAAATACTTCTAATTGGAATTTTGGAAAACGGTTTTTTGTGTTGGAGTCAGGACGTGCCGAGGAATGTAATTCAATTAAAAACACAAAATGATGAAAAAGCCACCGGAGTTGCCCTTTAAAACCGACTGTCACTGTTTGGCGATGAGAGGTGCGGTGCTGTATGCCATGTTCAATTCAATTCAATTCAATTTATTTTCAACTCGAGGTTGAAGGCCCTCAGGCGAAAAAGCTGTTCTAGAACAGCTTGAAGAGTGCCTGAGAGCCCATACATGGCAGCAGTTGTCCCAAAGTAAATTACAGTGTAGACTCACATCAATTTAACATGTGTCAAGAGCATGTAGGCGGAAACTGCGCTAAGCATGGTATCCCTGCAATGCATAGTAACTCGAGTGACCGAATGCCAATCTCAGAAGTGAACAGATATGTTGCACATAGATTTGCGTTCCTAGCCATAACAGTCTGCACGCTTGCGTTTCTTCGCCTTCACAACGCCAACCGTAAATAGAAGCCCAATGGGAGGTAAACCCAGCGGCGTTGTTTCCAGCAAAAGTTTGTTTTGATTGATAGTGCCAACGCCAGTAGCATTTGTTTAACTTCAATAGTGGTAGTAGTCAGTTAGAAAGGCTGACACGCGTAGCAAGCACTCTAAATAAAGAGCAAAGTCGAAAGCTCCTATACCAACAGGGAGTCATCACAGCGAGACATTACCCGTTGGTTTTATTGATTTTTTTAATACTACTGCCCGTTGCTCTTGAGGACCAGCTGACATATCCAAATGACGCCAGCAGGCGAGATTACGACTTCTTAAATCAAATCAATGGAGTCTGCGGTTGCCATTGCAAACGAAATTGGACATTTTTTCGTGTTTTTGCAAACGGTTAAAAGCAGCACCGCCCAGCCCACATGCCAATCTACGTAAAAAGTTATTTATTTATTTATTTATTTATTTATTTATTTATTTATTTATTTATTTATTTATTTATTTATTTATCCACAGTGCCCACCGGCATTTCAGTGGCGCAGGATATGCATTAAAGAAAACATAACATATCAGCAGTGTCAGCCGAGGGAACAAGTCAACAACAGATCAAAAAGTGAAGCCGAAACAAAACACAAAAAAAATCTCACAGCACCACAAAACCGAAATTATTATTATAAAGCAAACAAAAAACATTGTTGGGCATAATACAAGCAGTGTCTGAAGGTTATTTATTCCAATCACGTATTGCAAAATTTCCGGAGTCCTCCACTACGGCGTCTCTCATAGCCTGAGTTGCTTTGGAACGTTAAAAGCTACAAACCAACCAACCAATCACGTATTGCTTTGGGAAAAAAAAAGACAATCGAAATGCATCAGATTCTGAGGCACTCTCGTACTTTGAAGCTGTGATCAACGCGGTCAGATATATAATGAGCTGCCAGTATATATTTTTCTCCCTTTCAATACCAACGGAACAATGATAAATCGAGTGAAAAAACTTGAATCGCAACTTACGTCGACTCCCATTGCAGTCTTTCTTTCAAAGTCTCGGAAGAGATGTCTTTTCTGTAAATCCCTGACACAAACCGAGCAGCTAAATTCTGAACCCTTTCTAATTTGGCTTCGTCTCTCACCGCTAGAGGGTCCCAAATTGTGCAGGCGTATTCAAGGATTGACCTAGCATTAGTATTGGACAATAATTCTTTAGCAGGCCTAGCATTTCGACGCAGAAGGCTCAAAGCTTTCGCATCGATGTTTGTTTTCTGTTTGCCGACATGCTTTATATAAAAAGAAATGGGTGAAATAAACATTTAAACCTCTTATTTATACTACTTAAAAATGTTATTGATTTTATGCGATAAGTGCAGATATACCTGTGCTTATATCATCTTCGCCTGTGATGGCTTTCTGTGAAGCGATTGAAAACAACAGATACAGGTGAAATCATGTCAAGTCAGACACCAAGCCCCTAAAGCAAACACATTGTAATCATGGCTTGCCAAATAAGGACGTTGTCAAACCATTACAGCCTAAGTGCAAGAAAAATCAAAACCTGAGTGCGTCATATCGGCGTCCGCACGGTACGACATGATGATGAACAAGATAGCGTGCAGCAGGTCATCAAGGAACTGAGAAATTTTTTTGCTTGTTCGGAAAGGGGGGGGGGGGGGGGGGAATGGATATCATAAGACATGAGACAAACATGTGACCAAACTATATGCGCTGAGGCAATTAGCCAAAAGCGGTCATTCACACGAACTGCGAGAACAGCTGGCGCACGATGTCGCACAGTGAAGGCGTTCGCAAACCATTGCACCAAATGTTCCGAACAAGCATCGATATGGAAACCGGTGCTGAAAAATCTATATCCCGCTCCAGCATCACCACAGGATGTCGCTTCCCCACTCTCTCTCCGGTACAAACAAAGGGTCGTCAACCGTAAACAACGTAGAGGTGAAAGGCCAGGGTCGTCTATACTTGGACCGGTGAGGTGTATCGACATCGTGATTTATGGAAACATGGCACAGAGGGTGCTCGGTGGACGACTCACTTCCATGTTTGTGCTTGGAAAGCAGCGCGAGAGCATGCTTTCCGCCAACCGAGCCATCCAAATGGAGGATTAGATTTAGACCAGTGATAAGGAAAGAGTCGCGCCGACGCAAGCGTCCGCTCTGGTTGGCAGATAAGCACGGATGACGTCATACGTTCCTGAATTATAACGAAGTGTCGGGGTGAACTGTTGTTTTGATAGCAGCCCTCCCTAGACGCCCGCGTCGTCCAGCTCCGCTGCGAATTACTGCAATGGGTGCGCTGCATAGAAGAGCAAACCTATCCGTAGCCCCCCTCTCTCTCTCTTTCCCTCTCTCTCTATCTCTGTTGCTTTCTCTGCAGGGTGCTCCTCGCATTCCGACTAACGCTGTTAGAGTCCTCTCCGCTCCATTCGTTGATCTAGTTTGCCCCTCTCCTTTCGTGGAAAAGTTTTAAATATACACGGGGCCCCCTTTTCACCCTAGCTCTTGAGCTTCGCCACGGCCGCGGAAAATCGCCCAGATACGCATCAGAGCATGGCCGTGCTATCGAGGATCTGCAGCACGGAACACAGCCTTGAACTCTGGTCTGCCGAGGAAACGGCTCACAGCGGCACAGCCTACAATCGGAAAGAAACAGTGGAAGGAAAATGGGGGTAATTTAAAGAATCGCTGGCGTTTTTTTTTTTTTTTTTTTTTTTCTGTCGAGATAATCATCACGTATCAGAGGTTGGAAAAGTGTCATTCCCGCATTACTTCTGTTTCTCTAACTTGCTAAGAAGGTTCGAGAGCCCATGTTCTCATGAATTCCATGCAGCATGTGTATATGCCCGATATCTGCTTCGATAACGTCGACACTGGGCATCATATACCGATCCTGCTTGTGATATCCTTTCAAGATCGAACTCGGACATTGCGGCCAGAGTGGAAACTTCCCTTTTCACGTGGCGGATATTTTTATATCGCTAGTGGTGGAATAAACTGCTGACCAAAAAAGAAAAGAAAAGGTCAGTAGGCAATGCACCTCAGAGACGACGTGAGTTTTTGAGACGCTGAAATGTCCGTCCCAATCAATGTGGACACGTTCGCCACCGACTACCTTCGGTCAGTAACGTAAATGCAACGTAAATGTGCATCTAAATAAAATTCGTGCCGGTAATAACTGCAGCCAGCATGGAACAGGTGTTTTCTACGTGCGCATTTGTGAAACATGTATTAATAGTACGAACGATTTAAGCGTAGTTGCTGAGTTTGGCACCATTAAAAGAAGCTGCACAAACAGATACCTCACCTTGATAAACTTGCAGCACCCAACAGATAATATATTGTACAAAAATGTTCGCAACTCAATTAACTTTGCGATACTAATTCTGTTTCTGCTTGTTGTTGTTGCATATAAAGAAAGCATCTGCGACAGAAGATGCATGTGTAGCCCCTAAATGAAGCATGCGCATTGCGCACAATAAAACAGCATCAAATGGATCAAATGGACGATCTTTCGAGCAACAGTCATAAACACTGCATCAGCAATAAGTTTCATTCATTCATTCATTCATTCATTCATTCATTCATTCATTCATTCATTCATTCATTCATTCATTTTTTTTTTCGTTTTCGCATTTATTTTTTTTTTTTTCGAATTCGATAAAGACGAACGGGATAATTCTGCAGCTATTACTCTCTGATTTCGCTACAAAGATAGTTCATTCGAGGAGAACTTCCCTAATTCGGAATTCTTTTTTTTAGCTCTCGAGCGAAAGTTAGACTATTAATTAGCCTATCGTTTCTGCGTGGGACGATCTACATTCTTTGGACTTCTCCAGGACATTGAATTTCTTTAGAACCTTCTCGAATTCTCTTTTGATGCACATTCTCTCCAGGTTAATAACCGCGAACGTATATTCTTTTTTTAATTACATTATTCAACCATTTCCTCCATTTTTCTCTTGTCGTTTTTCTCTCCCAAAACCCTTTCCCAACGTAGACTAGCATGTCAACGTACTTTTCGGACTTATCCTTCAATTGAGAACGCAACAGGCAAAATCGAACGTTAAGAGGTTGGTGTCATCAGCAGAACGGGTAGTTAATGGAGTAACCTATACGTGCTGGTAATGCGAAAGCATTTGACGTCTCGCCTAGTTGCATTAAAGCTATCGCCTGTGACTATTTCATGTCGTTTCCGGTTCCATGCTTTTCATTTTTGAACGTTTCAATCAACATTTTGTTAGCATTTACATTCATTTTGGTTTCGGCATATATATATATGTCATCAACACTATGACCATCGGTAGATATCACTGTCACTCCCAACTATCTATATATACATATCGACATTAACTATCATCATACTGCCAACGTTTGCTAACTGACGCTGCTTTTTTTGCGGCCGCGTTTTGTGACTACATTTATAAGCAACGCCAGTTTTTCGCGCCGATGAGATAACCAATGTTTCCGCATTACAGGCTGTTCTTTACAAAAAAAAGCGGCAGGGACACTTAAGACTACATACGTGTGAATATGAGAAAGCACTCCGTTATTTAACATTACGCCACTTTTTAAATTGCAGTATCATGCTAATGGCGACCAGTCAGTGCAAGGTCATGTCGCCTGTCAATTACCATCTTCCATTATAATTATACTTGTGAGGAGGACCGTGATAGGCCTAAGATTAGCCTGTCTGACTCGAGATACAAGGGTCCCGGTGGGTTCAATTCCCCTCTCAAAGGTGCTGCACAAGTTGTCAGTTCCTGCAATTTCGGTCATGACACGTGATCTCATGACGTCACACACCCAGCCGGCCAATCCCTGCCAGGTCATTCTACCTGCCAGAGGTATCCTCGTGATCTTCGTGCCGTGGGCAGCCTGTCCTGCAGATTCTATGCCGATTCACCTCGGCCACAGCCGTGGGACTGAAATGTTAATCACAGTGTTGTGGAAGGGAGTTTTCACGTTTTACCTCATCTTCGGGTGTCGCTTCTGCTGCCAAGAATAGCGGCAGGGATACAGCGGCGTGAGATAAGCATTTTTTTCCCCGTGCCTATATAAGCCTGCTTGTTTACAGTGATTCGTAGCATCAAACGCGATAAAAGTTTTACCAGATGTCTAATAGAGATATCGGCTCTTAGACCCTCATTTAGTTCTATCCATCAGTTCAGTTCAGTCGTTCAGTCGTGTCCGACTCTTCGTGACCCTATGGACCATATCACGCCACGCTTTCCGGTCTCTCACTATCTTCCTAACATCACATAACTTCATCTGCAGCGCCTCGAGGATGCCATCTAACCATCGCGTTCGCTGCCTATACCCCTTCTCCGGTGACCCTCAACCTTTCCCAACATCAAATCTTTCTCCAGCGACTCCTCTCTTCTCATCAGATGACCAAAGTAGCTGAGCTTTAACTTTAGAATTTGACCCTCCAATGAGCAGTCAGAGGTTATGGTCGACAATATCGACTGATTTGATCTTCTGGCAGTCCAAGGAACTCTCAAGAGTCTTAGCCAGCACCACACTTCAAACGCGTCAATTCTTCGGCGGTCAGCCTTTTTCACAGTCCAACTCTCGCATCCATACATCACAACTGGAAAGACCATAGCACGAGTTATACAGATCTTGGTTGGCAGACTGTCTCTGCTCTTTACTAGGCGATCAAGGATAGCCATGGCTCTCTTTCCCAGAAGCAGGCGTCTCCTAATTTCATGGCTGCAGTCTCCTTCCGGGGTAATCTTGGAGCCATAGCTTGGTGAAAAAAAAAAAAAAAAAAAAAAGACGTGGAGCAAATGATGAAGCACACGGTCAGCAGTAAACTTATTTTCCTTGAGTATTGGCCCCTGGTCCAGGCGTAGAAAGTGTCGCATAGAAAAGAATCAAAAATTACCCAGCACAAAGCGTATGGTACATAAAAGCAATTATTAAGGTACCTTTACGATAGTAGCTTCACCGTCTTCTTATTTACCAGCCCCGCGGAGGCAGCATGAAACATTGCTACACATAGGGCATGCTCTCTTAGCACTTGAGTGTTCATAACGAAGGAAGTGATGCGAAGGTTTTAACTGTTTTGCTCAAGTATGGTTATCGGTGCAATCACTGCTCTCATACTTTCCGCAACGGTAACCGTTTCGTGATTTTCCCGGCTTATACTCAGTTTGACCTAAAATAAGGTCTTTCCTTCCTCTCTTTCTCACGACTGTGCAGGAAAAGCTGCAAAAGTGAGCGGGTTGCGTGTAACCGAAACGCTTCTCATTGAATGAATGAAAAAAAAAAAAGAGGGGGGGGGGGGGGGGGGGGGGCATCAGAGTGGGACACATCTAAAGCTCCAACCGGTGCACCGGATTCTCCAAAAAGCTGCGGTAAACAGGCAAACAAAAAAAAAAGTGGCCCGCTGTATAAAAGAATAAAGGCGAAGGGAGCCGACTGGGGAAGGAAATGTGGTGGGGAAAAAAGGTACAGTGTAACCCGAAGGAACTTTAGCGAGAGAAAGCGAGACAATGGCCGGAAGTGGGATCCTTCACAATGGAAAAATCGGCGCACGGTTTCGGAGTTCGCCGCGGGTTTGTGCAACGGAACACAACTCAATGGACGCTATTACCCGTCTCTACCGTTCTTACCTCGGATCACTTCCGCCTCAAGTTCATTGGCCACTTGTTCAAACAGGAGTGGATAAGTGGGGAGGCGCGGTCGACGTGTGACAAGGTGTTCAACCTGTCCTGGCCTCGCACCTTAAGTAAAAGGGGAAATGGAGAAGAGAAAGATTAACCGGTGTTAACGCTCTACTGATTTTACAGCGAGAGAGTTAAATGCTGCAGCTCATACAACGTACGCCAAAGCGTTTGTGCTGACTATTCATGCTTGAAGGAAAATGGGGCATGTAAGTGCACTGCAGTGAAAAAGTAAACAGAGCGTCGTAACGTACTGTGTCCGTCCTGAGGCTGTCAGGCGCGACCCCAGCCTTTGTCTGCGCGGTAACGAATTTTACCATATATTTCTCAACAATTATGTATTGCTATCAGACCAACACTCTCCCGTAACAAGCAGCGGTTAATCACAAGTGAAACCTGCGTTTGTGATGCCAGTGGCACACGGCTGATTGTTTGATTTATAGGAAGGGGAAGGCACGGTAACTGTCTCACTTGTTCTCCGTGGACACCGCAACCCCGCCGTAAGGGAAGGGGGGAAGGTAGGAGTGAAAGTGAAAAGAGAGAGGGAGGAGCCGTAGTGATGGGCTACGGAGTAATTTCGACCACCTGGGGATCTTTAACATGCGCTGACATCGCACAGCACACGGACGCCTCTTCGTTTCGCCTCCATCGAAACGCAGCCGCCGAGGTTGGGTTCGAACCCGGGAACTCCGGCACAGTAGTCGGGCGTCTTACCACTGCACCACCCCGGCGGGGCACACACGGCTAATAAGCTCTGCATACTACAAAGAGGATAAGGCTGTGAACGGCCTAACCAGTGAAACACCGAGCTGTCCACCTTTCTCGGGCAGCGTTTGCGTTCCTCAACTTTTCTTTCGTCTCCCGCAGTACACTTGTTCAAAGCAAACCGCTATTTTGTGTCGGTAGAGCGCACTGAGAGGCGCGCTCTATCGGTTCCGTTATTCAGCCACTCCGGAAGTGGTCCGCGTCCACTAAGTTCGGATTTCACGTGCGGTATTTATGTTTCTCGTACCCTGCATAAGCGTTGCAGCTAGCCTTCAAACTTATGCATTTACCGCAAGACAAGGACAAATCTCAGCTTAAATAACAACCACACAGACGTAGAATACACCCCCTCACCCCTTCTTCTTTTTCCTTACTCGGAATGATTTAAAACACAATGTCATGCTTTTCAATGCGAGTGCTGTATTGGAGTCCCTCAATGACATAATTGAAGGACTATGGCTATCCCCAAACATGAAAATGTTGTTGGTTGTCAGAACTACCATGCCCTTTCTCTGGGAATTAGCTCCAAGGAGTCTGTATATGTGCGGCCTATAGTGCTGTCCTTGGCAATAACAGTTTGATGTGCGTGATTGGGTTTATCACTTTTGGCTTCACACAGTATATGACCAAGTAACAATTCTGCGGAATTTGTTTATGTGCCCCCGGCTCCATCGAAGGCTGAAAGAGCATGTAAAACATTAACTGTACGTGGTCGAACCTGAATACACCGAACTCCAAGGGGATCGCGAAATGATTTGATCAACTGATAATTCGATATATAAAAATGCTGCAGATAAGCTTATCTATTTTGTTCGGTTTATAGGGTTTACGCCCCTAAGCGTCTTATGTAGGCTGTGAGGGACGCCGTAGCGCTGGGCGCCAGACATTTCGACCACCTGGAGTTCTTTAAAATGAATATTTCAAGCAGCCGCAACTAGCATTTGTTCTTTTTTTTATATATACATAACGTCAACCACATTGTTAAACAATACGTGCAGCGGTGCTGGTTACCACATTCATGAACATTCATAAATGGTGCCTGTTGCTAAGATATCGTTGGGAGTGGGGCAGCCTCTGTGATAAGTGATAACTAAATCCATCCCTGTATTCGTGCTGTACTTATAATGTTACAGACAGCCGAAAACAGCCCCAAAATCCAAACATTTGTCCGCAGGGTACTAGCACAGCATAGTTTCACAGCACTACAATTGCTCTCTCTCTCTCTCTCTCTCTCTCTCTCTCTCTCTCTCTCTCTCTCTCTCTCCAGCAGCCTGCATTCGCCTGGGAATAACCACGTAGAGAGCACCGGACGCGTATAATTATTCGCCACCCGCTCACCATCTTTTTTTTTTTATTATTTTTTATTTATTATTTTTTTGGAGGGGGGGGGGGGGGTCTTTTTTCTCTCTCTTTCAGCCGCAGCAGTGATGACTATTGCGAACAACTGTTGCTCCACTGCGACACAAATTCCTCGCCTACTCGTTCGTTCGTTGGAAAGTCAAACAACAAATGCACGAGCCGGCGCTCTCTCTGCTCCTCGTCAGTCCTCTCCCTTCTACAAGAGACAGAAAGGATGAAAGACGAAGCGGCCGGTAGCGCGGAATAAAGGAAAGCGAGAGCAGCGCGGACATCCGATGGCAGGTTTGGGAGCCGCTGTTTCCATGCGTTTGTTGTTCGGCGCTCCGGTTCGCCGCCGGTGGCCAAGCGGGGACCGAAGCACTAAAACGAACGGCTGCTCCAGGCGTGACGGCTCATAAGGGACGTTACGCGAGCGGGCGGAGACCAAGAAGATGCCGCCGCCAACGGCACACGCAGAGAACGCCGCCGCGCCTTCTGCCTACCGATGAGAGAGCGAGGAAGGCAGCGTGTCACGCTTGAGGCGGCAAGCTAAGGCGGCCCCGACTTCTGCCACTCGCCGATTAAGAAGCTCCGTAGCAGCAGCTCGCCGCCGGCAAGCAGAGAGTTTGGAGGGCATCAGGTTGCTGCTGTTAGCCGCTGAGGCCCCCAAAATCTGTATCTGGGCCATCGAGTGAGCGTGTGTGTTTGTGCACGAGTTTGTACGCTACAAAGTAAAGCGGCAGCGAAAGAAAGCAGTTTCGGTGCCGCGTCTTTAGGGAGAAAGGCGACGTCCAATTAGGCCCCGAGGAGGACGGCAGCTGGGCAGACGTCTCCGTCGTCCCGGAACGGAAGCATCTCGCAGATTCAGCAGTGCTGCGCGGCGTTCGGGCATGGGCGCGCTCCTGCGATGCGGTGCGGTGCCTTGCTTGTGTCCAGCGGGGCAGGTTGTGAAGCGAGTCTGCTGAGCGCCGGACACGCCTTTCGCCGAGGTTTATGGCTGCTAACGACTGCTAACCTGTCTCATTCACCGCTGACCCTCTAGTGGTGGTTGGGCGAGAGAAGGCGTATCTCGTTGAGGCGTTATGAACACGCACTTGTGTTTGTGTAGCCCGCGGGCTGGACAACGCACGCAATATGGCTCCTCGTATACAGGCGCGATATGATCTTGCGCGCGTACGCACCGCTGTGGGCGGGAACGGTATTAGCGGCTCCTGGCGTGAGCTCTGAAGGTGCTAACGACTTTCCGTTTCCTTCTATCATGACGTAGATGCCGCATGTGTACAGGTCGGCGTGATTGGTTGTTCTCAGACTCGAAGATGATAGCCGCACGACATGCACGTTAAGGGCGCGATGTATCCCCTTGGTGTAAACAAAAAACAACCGCCCCACTCCCCTGCCTAACTAACCTCGCATGAGAATGAGTAAGAAACATAAGACGCGATAACAAGGGAATAATTAATGGTTATGCGCATGTAGAAGTATAGTAGTTAAGCCATTAGCAGGGCGCGAGGAATCCATCTGAAAGCAATATACTAATACAGCAAGGAAATTTAATCTGTCTAGCACGTGCTGCGCCGGTGATTATCGAGAAAACAAAACGATTAAGTATGCCTTTGGTTCAAGTTTCGCAGCATTCCCTAAACAGCATAAAAATGTGATGCTCTAGATGGTTACATAGCTCACACGCGCTCCCTAGAACCAACCTAAAATACTGCCGAATATCAATAGGGATGATCGCCGTGTTCACTCGTATATACTGACGGCATCACCTCATAGCGCATATCAGTTATCGCTTTAGTTGAAATAGATAACGCTTAATACGAAGAGACTCGTGAAACATCCTTCGACATCTTCAACATCGCTGTCCTAGTAAACACAGCTTGCGGAATTTTGGCCTGGTTTATGGTTAGGACTTCAATAGATTTGCTGGTTTAGAGCTTATTCAAAGAGTAGTAGATATGGGGAGTAATAATTTTCAGCAAAATGCTTTAGCGTGCGGTCGAACGGCGTGAGCCAGTGACAGGCAAATGTGACGTGGTCATAATCAGTTTATGAAAATCCACTTCAAGACAAAGGACTGTATATAATGACCCCAAATGCTAGCGCATCTAGTGTATACGTTGCTATAGCAACATTTCTAACTTTCGGTAAACTTTCTGTAGCTCTGCAGCCTATAGGCTAGGCAGGAAAGAAAAGAACACGGGACTTCGTCACCGTGCTGTATCGATGGGTCAAAATATCCGGACAAAAAGACGAGGAGAGGGGACACAATGTTGTGAAGAGTTACAGTGTACAAAAACACTATTCGTCCTCCCCCGCTGTCTTCTGACCATCTTTTTCTCTCCAACCACCTAATCCTATAACTGCGAGGGGCTACTGTGCGGGTCATTCAATTGTTAAACGCGTTAGAAGGCCAATTCATTAAATTTCTAGGCTAGTTGGTGATCGCTTCTACAGGGCCAATTCTTTTGTGTAAACTTGTTGGCCTCGTTCCCGTCCTGGCACTTGCTCTTCGGTCCACCAGCCTTCAGGAAACACCTATCTCCTTTCCTTGCATTTCCTGTCTAACTTTGGTTGCAGGGCAATAAAATGTTACCTGCGACTACTATAACTCCTATAACGCTTGCTCCAAATGAACTCATACCGCAACCCCTGGCGCATGAAGCACATCGACCCAGACTACGACGGACAACATGTGTGTGAACGGTACAGTGACCGTGTAGACTTAAACCATATGCTGGCGGCGGAGAGCTTCGGGCTCTCTGTGCCGACGTGGGAGCTGCCCTCTACACCTGGCGCCTAGCCGAGTGTCCTTCAGGACCCCTACAGTGGGAAATAAAGTTTTACCAAGCCAAACCAAACTACTATAACTCGTCACAGCCCCCCCTCCCTTATATATATATATATATATATATATATTCCGTTTTACTTCCTGTGACATCCACACCGACACAGAGCACTATCGGCTTTGCGCACTGAACGTCCTGTCCAGTCTGTCGTTCTTTTTTTTTGTCATTCATTTATATCATGCAGATGGATAGAGCATTCTCGAGTCTACTTTCGAGTTCTTGGCGCAACCACCACCGCACTTGCCTCGATGATTTGGCTTCTTTCTCTCCTTCCCCTTCTTCAATTATCGAACAGCTAACAAGGATTCAGAGAGAGACACTAAGCGGTGAGAAAATCTTGACAACCAAGCAACTGCACTGCGTTAAGCTACGGTGAATCAAACGCGCGCAGCACGAATGCGCACATTATGCGTCTCCGATGCGGCTGTAGAATAAGTCGACTCGTAGCGGTGATTTATGAGACACACTCTCTCTCTCTCCCCAAAGCTCGAAAGGCGTTTGTTCGCCTTCGTGTAAACATATATACACACGCTCGCACGTAGGCTCAAGGCTGCGCCACGTAGCGTCGACCGTGTCCAGTAAATCGCGGCGGCAACGGGCGTCATCTGCCGCGCCTAATGACGGCCGGCCGCGTTCCGGTGCGGCGAGCACGGATTCCCACCCCTCGCCAGGGGGCGGGCGGCCCGCGGAGTCGCGTCAGATGGGAGGCCCCGGTGCCTCCGTTTTACACCTGTCCTGCTTCCCGAGGCTGGATTGCTTTCTTTGTGCGCTCAACAAGACGTCACACTGTGAAAGTATAACAACTAGCTCCTGCAGTTTTCTAAAGTGCGGAATGATTTTACCTTTTTCATCGTTGCTTTTTCGGTTTCGTGGCAATCAAAAATTTTGTTTTGGTATATTTCATTTCCTGTTTTCCTCTTAAGATTTTTATCGAAACTGATACAGCCAGACCTAGCTAAATTAACTCGGAGAGGATAGAAATTTTGTACGAAGTGTGCAGAGTTTTAAATAAGAGCAGCACGACGCGTAGGGTTTAAGGGGCCAAATAATCAGTTCGAATAGACCGGAAGTCCGAGTTCGAGCAAATTAAAATCAACGAGATATCCTTGTCATTGGAAATTCACCCTCGACATCTGCTTCAAACTTTGCACGAAAAGCCCGTTCGAACGCATAGATGCAGATTAAGTTATAATTACCGGCATCTTCTCATTCAGCGGGAGATCCTCATGTTACAGCGTGTGTTTAAAAAACTGTATGAGAATTGAACAAATTAGCAGGTCAAAATGCATCTGCTGAGACATGACATTAGATGCTTTCAGTTCAAATCCGTTATCGTTCACACAGAAAGAAAATGAAGGGTATGGTAGAAGGGGGAGAGGGAAAGAAATTATTTACGGACCTCTTTCGAACGAAATAAGAAGCAAGAAATGATTTCTTCTTCAGTAAACGGTAGCACCCCATCAATGCCTTTTTGTGGCACGGCATAAAGCATGCTCGCCTGACTGAAGCAATCGGCGCGGGAGAAGATTTAGAATTATTTGTAGCTGTACCTTGTGCCTGAATTCCAGTTTATATTTCCTCTAATGTGAAAAGTATACGTAGATAATATACGGTATGCATATGCAGTGAGATTATGGGGTTATCAGCTGCCTTAAACACGGTGGACACCTGAACCACATCTTGAAGGAAAGGGTGCAAGGAGCGAAAAAGGATCGACAGGCGAAGGAATCCGAAAGTGCAAAGTACATTTACATTTCCTCTAATGGTGAGAAGTATACGTAGATAATATAACGGTATACATATATGTAGTGAGATGATGTGGTTATCAGCTGTATTACACACGGTGGACTCCTGAACCACATCTTAAAGGAAAGGGTGCAAGGGGCGAGAAAGGATCGACAGGGGAGGGAATCCGAAAGTGCAAGTACAATTTTAGTCGAACGTTTTCAGGGCCATATGCTTTGCTTTTCAGACGTTCATTGCGGAGCGTGAGACATCCCAGAAACTGTATATGTCTGCAATGTGAACACCTTTCTAAAATTTTAAAATATTTTTGTGTTGTCATAATTAAGGCCTCAGTGTAGGGTAGAAAAGCAAACTATGTGGCCCGAAGACATTGACCAAGAATGTACATAGCACTAGACTCGTTTCTAGCTAACACCGCGAATGGGCCCACGTGGCTGAATCCGACACACGCTGTAAAAATAGTTTGATGCTGTATCTGCAACTACAAACTAAAGTTTATTAACAGTAGTTCGCAAACTTCTGCATAGCAAAAGTTATTTATTATTATTTCTATTTACTAGTATTAGTTAAGGTATTAAAAAAAATTACACGGGTTCAACGCGCTGAACCGAGTGTGGAGCGAAAGCTTTGGCTGCGGGCGACCGAGCTTTGCATCGAACACAACCAGTGTTCCGTTGAACGCATAAAAGTTTACCGGCGTTCTATGTGGTGGTGGTAAAGGCGTTTATTTCATCTAAATACGGGGGACACTTAAGCTCCGCCTGTAATGGTATGACGTGTAGCGTAGGCTACCAGTTCACATACAAAAAAAACCCTGAACGTGACTGCGTGGCCCTGGGGGTAACGTGTTGTTGTTGTTGTGGCTGTAGGAAGAAAGAAAAGAATATTCATGGGCCTGCTACTGGCTCTGTAGCTGAGCCACCTCCACTGCCTCGTGCAGACAGAAGAGAAAATAGACAAGGAAAGAGAGGAGGGAGAGAAACACGTGCGTCGCAAAAACAGCCGTCGTCCATCACCACCGAAGCGGTGGCGGGTGCAATGACGGCCTACAACAGATAAAAATCAGTGGCAGGCTAGCCCCCGCCGCAAGCGGCGGTGACCTACCTGTCCCAGCCCCATCAGGGGGTGTGAACGCAAGGATCCTGGCAGGCTGATGCTGATATCACCCTCCCATATGAAACGAGGGACCCGAGATACCAACTCCAGCCAAACGTAACGTCAGGCAACCCTACGTCCAGTCAGAGTGCGGCAATGCCAGCTGCCAGCTGCCGACTGTCAGCGCCATGCTCGTAATTTTTCGCTCACAACGCCGGCGCCGAAGCCTTATTTTCGGTGAACGGGTCCTTTGGCACTATAACGGTGAAATATGTTGAAGCAGCAGAAACAACGGAAGGGAGCACCCGGAACCCTTCCGGAGTGACTATAGGCTATAGGCATTCGCACCGGCAAAGCGGTGTCAGTCGCGAAGAAAGGAGGACTCTCGGCGAACTACAGCGGACGCAAATGCACAGTGATGTGGAGGGAAGGTATGTCGCTGAAACAGAGTAGATTTCGAAGGGCGAAAAGCTTGTAGCCTAGACCTGCAAAGACTCGGGTGCAGGAAGATGAGGTTATGTGGAGATAGGCTGGCTGCGGTTGGCACAAGACAAGAGGTCTTTACTTTGCAGACGAAGTAACATGGCTGATATTAACAGTGATGAATATGATGACGCATTGCAGTGCATTCGTCCCCTCCACAGAACTATTAACGGCAAGGACGCCTTCGACAGGGAAAAGTGTGGCACCACGCTATCGGGACTGACGAATCAGATGACGTTACAGAACGAGCGGCGTTATGTACCACCGGGGAATGCCCAGCTAGCTAACGGCCTTCGGCGTACGGAACAGGGAAGCCGTGCACTCGTCTATGGGATCGGCAGCCCGCGTACGTTGAAGGACACGCCTCGGCGGAGTCCGCGACGCAAGAGGCGCGCATTGCGTGCGCGATGCGGCGCTCGGGCAGGTGCACACAGCCACCCAGCCGAGGCTCGTGGAATGCGGCCTGCCCGTAGCATTCGGCCACGCTTTATACTTTTCTTTTTCATCCTCGTTCTGTGCCACGGCCAAGGACTGGCATCACGCAGTTCGCGTGCGGGCACTGCGGTCTGCGCAGGGCGCTAAGCGGCCGCGCGTGCGCGGTGGCGATCGCGTGAGCCGCACTGTTCGGCTTCGGTGCACGCGTTTTGCGGTAAAATCCTGGGGTGTGTGTGTGTTGTGCGTGTGCACGGTTATCATTATTGAAACTGCACGTCGCGACGCTTTTGGCTCGAGCTTCGTTCCCCGCTTTCTTTTTCAGCCGCCTAATTGGAGTTCTGTACCTAGGGCGTCAGGACGTTGACGGTTTAATGACGCCACACTACTCTTTAGTTGTTTGTATGTTGAGCCAAATCTCTGCAAGTTCCATTGTGAACGAAGCGGCTGCAATGCAGGTTCCTTATATGATGGACCAACGCAATTTCTTTCCCTCCCAACTCCCTCTCCATGTTTTCATTTTTTTTTTTCCAGTTTCCCGTCATCGTTCTTTCCTTCGGTCATCAGAGCAAACATTCGTGTGCTTGTGATGCGATTTGCATACCGATATCAAGCTGACAGTGTCCGTATCATATCATGCTGCACGTGGAGCCGGTAACAGACTTTCGGGCTTTTCTTTACGTGATAAGCAGCCGCCGTTCACTTTTTAGATAATAAAATAACTGCGGTATCGTTGAAGCAGAAGGTGTGGATTTACAGCGATCGACATTGGCATGCGACGTAAAGCTGTGCGGTGAAGCTTGCATTGGGGCAATATGCTACAGGGCGTGGCCGCAATATTTGGTACGCCTTCCGTACGTACACCGTTGCGAGCGCAATCATGGCCTAAACCTCGAGTAATACCCGGTCTTCACAGCGGGTTCTTATCGGGCTAGCGATGAGAGGTCAAGTGGGAACAATAACTGCGCCTCACCACTAATCGCCCTCTCGCCCAGATTCTACTCAAATAAGCCGGTCGAGACGCTGAAAGAGAACAAATGAACTTTTTTTTTTTTCCCCCCCGCCTTGGTGATGGGCCAACCACCTGTGCCCCTGCTGCTCAAGGGAGCAAAACCGCGAAGGCAACTCCCAACGCTATCTCCTACTGCAGCGCCACCCTCCTCATGCTCGTCTTCCCTCTGAAAATGGTCCAATTAATGAGATGCCCGCGGGCGACCGGTGGGCAACGGCGGGAGCTTTCGCGGCTTCAGCGATGGCTGCGCCATTATACGAAGCTCTGACCAGAATGAGCAAGTGCAGCTCGGGGTCAGCCTCTCGACAGCAGATGTGGCAGAAGAAGCACTGCCGCCGTGACGCCGGATGCGCGCGACCAGCTCTTCTCGTCTTGAGGAGGCGACACAGCCTCGGGTTGGTGCTGATGCCCCCTCACCCCCTCAAGTCAAGCCTCTTGCCTTCCGCCACACAACTCCGGTGCGACCGGAAGGAATAGAAGGAGCACGTGTAGACGGAAAGCGTAGCCACCGTTGCTGGCTGCCCGCCGGATGTGTCAGTGGCTTCTGCAGCGGCCGGACAGAGCCAGCGTCGCGGGGGCCCCAGCCCTGCCTGCCCCCGAGAGGAGAAGACAGTGGCAGAGCGATAAACTGAGCCAAGTTGAGAGAAAGTAGGGGGGTCCCCGCTGGCGTCTTAATGGGTCTCGACGAGATGTTACGGCGAGGGTCATTTGGAAATCGCCGGCCGGTGCGCCGCCACGGCGGCGGCGGCCAGCCAGGCGTGAAAGAAGTGGCGGCAGCAGCAGCACCGTTGCTTGCGCCTAGCTACCATGCACTGCGCGCGCGAGCCACCGTCTGCCGCTGCTCTTCTGGTGCGCGCTGCGGTGCTTTATGCAGCTACCTGCTGGAGAAGCACGTGCTGCCGACTTGTCCGCCTCGCTGAGCGCGCTTTGCTCACCGGACGTCGAGTGCTCCGCTTAATAAAATGCGTGATACGGGTCCCGAGGGCAGAATATAAAAAAAAAATGGAAGAAAGTGAGAAACATTTAAGCGTCTGCGACGGTCCTCTGGCATTTAACTTTTTTTTTTTCTCTCGCAGGTAGTCCGGGCGACTTCGAGTGCGATGCGAGACAGCTGCTGTCCGAAAGTCCGCTCTATCAAGTCGAGCTGTCAGCTTTACCGTGGAGATTTCTTTCTTTTTAAAGCTATGGTCCGTTCACACTTGCGACCCGCGAAGGTTGTGCTAAGAAGTGCTTGAGATTGAGCTAGTTGGAACAACTTCTCAGAAATGTCCGTGTAAAACTAAGCAGCGCAGCATTTGTGAGAAAGTTGCGCTAACGTTTTGGTCAAAAAGTGGCTGGTGCAAATGTAGCAATGGTCGAAAAGTGACAGTCGCAAGCCAATCGAGCTCTGCTCGATTTTCCAGCCTCGCCACTGCCGGTCGCAAAATCGCAACCAATCAGCGGCACAACTGAAATGAACGTAAGTTAGTTTTACATCCAGCTTCTTCTTGCTGATCAACGGTCAAGATCGACAATTCACGTTTCGAACGAGACCAGTTCGAGAAACCGACCCGCGGGTTGCCTTGGGAAGTGTGAGCATCAGCCAAGCTGAACGCGGCTCCCTTGTCGCATGCGACAGCCAGTCGCGCGTCCTTCGCGAGCCGACCACCGATTCGTCGGCGGGTTGTACGTGACGTCACAACACCACGTGACATGACAGGCGCTGCCGACTCGGTCTGCTCACTTGAGGTGGGTAGACGAGACGGGAATCGAACCTTCCGGGACTCTTGAGCGGGTGTCTTCTATACGCCATACAGGCACTTCTGTACGGCATATAGTTAAGGCGGGGCTTTATGGGTCTCTCTGTCGGGTGGTCTTACACATAATGCTGTAGCCTACGACTGGGCGCTAATGAGTGTTTGTGAGATAGTAGAGGCACAAATGCAGGTGGTTAGTGATTAAGTGACTTGGTTCATGCATGTACGCGAATGATCGATCTGCAAAAGGATCCACAGACGTTAGCCATTACTGCTATTGCGTCATATACACTTAAAGGCGGAACTTAAGTGTCCTCTCTCAATATCTTTTTTTTTTTTTTTCTACCACTTCATGCTCTTCCAACAAACACCGCCTTTTCAGCTGCGCGTTTCCTTCGTGTTCCGGCCATAGTTGTGCTTTGTGCAAATTGTCATGACGTCTTCCGTATACAGTATTGAGACGTATGCGGTATGTGTGGTTTAATGGTCTCGACTAGAGGACTCCGTATTAATTTCCGCCATTTAGGATTCAGGGGTTCTGCGTTGTCATCGCACAGCACACGGGTGCGATATATGTTTGCAATTCGTCGCCACAGAAACGCTGCCGCAGCAGACCAACGCCGAAGTCGCTCAGCCATCCCAGCGGGTTCTACACCCGGGTGCTATATAAGGTTAATTATTTCTGGTTTGCAACATCAAGGTATTGATGAGTGAATTTCAGCACGAAACATGAATTGTCTTCATAAGCCTCTGATTTCTAAAAAGAATCAACATATCCTTCAGACTATCGTTTTTATTTTATTTTTTTTTAAGATATTTAGCTTTTAAAACAAAATATTTGAGCTCATCCAGGTTTTAAACATTCGAAGGGTGTTTGACGCAACTCCTGTTTCAATATTCTGCCATGCCCTACAAAGAGACATTCAGTACATCTATTATTAATTTAAACAGCGCGAACAAGAAGACACAGGACAAGATACTTGCCAACTCGCCCAACAAAGTATCTTGGTATTCACTACATCTCGCACGAGCGCACAGAAGCATACTCATGGGACCTTAAGCCACTCACGTGCGAGCGCATGAGCTTGTACCAATTAACTATTAGAAGTAACCGCACAGTGCACTGAGAGAAGCCGCGAAGTAGTTCAGGTGCTCACAGAGTGATGCCGGTTAGGGCTCCCGCGGCTTTTCCTTGTAATTTGCTTTCATATTTTCCGAAGGAACACCTCATGCGTAGAAACACAGTGCTAATCATCTCCCCGCATCTTAAATCCAGATTAACTGTGGCCGCCGTAAATCACAGCGATGCAGCCCAGCTGGTGTCCCCGAGCCCGCAAGGAGGGCACGCTAGGCCACCTGGGACGCCGGCTAATGGCACCCCGGGGCAGCCCCGCCACCTCCTCATTGGATGCACTTGACGGCGGAAACACGACCTGCCGCACCAGTGGGGTCAGCTATTCCACGCACCGAAAATCTGCTCTGGAGGGCAGAAGCCACGAGAGAACGTATCTATAGCGACCCCGGACGTTTAGCGGTCGCTGCAAATTGAAAATCTCGGCTTATTGCATTTATAAGCCTGCCAGCGTGGTTGTGGTAGCAGCGGTGCTGGCTAAGAGCAGCCTAGGTTAGCCTTGTGTACCTCCGGTCAAAAGTTTAGAGTCCATGGAATTGGCCAGCGTTTGCGGAAGTCCTACCCAATAGAGGTTGCATCATCGAATGTCGGCTTCAGGAGATCCACAACACTGGCGATGCACTACGAGCCGTAGGGTGTGGTTCGGAGGCAAACTCCCTGTGCTTAAAACATTTAACAAAGGGTGTACATTGATGATGTCATGAAGCAATTGTTTCGTCCGTGTCTCACTGGCTCCCTCGTAACACTGCCATAAAAGACATTCCAGTGTCGTCAAGATATTTCTCAGCCGTCTTACTACAGCACGTCTGCAACGTTTTATCAGTATGCAGCAAGTCTGTCAATAGATATTACCCATATCAACGCGCAGGTCAAGTGCACTTACGGAGTCTGACAAAGCTAAACGGAGCAACTGGAACCCCGCTCTCAGATGAGTGCACTCAATTTGGAATGCGCTCATGGAAGAGACTTCGGTAGGTGTAGTGTGCAGCCTCGCTGGCAGCGCGGTTTCAGAAGAGCAAAATATAACGTATAAAAAACGCAAATTCCATTTTTCCCCTTTGTAACAATAAAATTTTATGCTCTCTGTTGTCATAACAATCGAAGCAACGTGCCAAAGAAAAGAAATAAGGTGTATGGATTGTGCTGTGTTTGTATTTATGGTATATGAGATCCTCTGAATGGCGCAATGTTGTCTGTAAACAGAATTTTGGATATAGGCTATAGGCTACAAGCACATCCGTGTTGGCCTACGTTGTCTTTCAATACCTGCATATATAGAAAACCCATGTACTTTTTCTTCAGATAAGGTTATATACGTTGTTTTTTATTGCTCTTACAACACACCAATTTTCAGAACATTTTGCCTTTCGCCTTTTCTTGGCGCATGATAGCCAGCTGCCTATGCGCCATAAAAATCAACACAACACTATTTTTTACGGATCCCGCTCGGTGCATGTCGCCATTGTTACTGACAACTGTTTCCCCGTACAGCACCGCATTTCACACGAGGCGTCAGCGCATTTAACAATCGCGTCCTTGGTCTTGTCCTTAGAAAGACGTTCGCAAGAGTCCTTCGTAGTAATGTGGGGTACTGATAATGACCTTCAGGCAAGAGTGTACTATGGATAGCTTACGCCACACATTTTGCAACATCAGTGCGTCTGCCAAGGATCAATGATCGCGCCAACTTTATGCAACAGAAACAGGTTTACGCTAGTTTGTCGAGAACTGCCCCAAGTATACCAGACATGGCTAAAGGCGCTCCGAAACGGTGCCGCAATCACGCAGTAATCGGTGGTGCTCCCGCTTGAGCTCGTTGACCCGACAGCACGTTGCGAAAGCAGGGACTTGCGGGTCCTTCTTGAAACTGTTTACTTACCGCGTTAGTGTCGGTCAAGAATTTCCGACGTGAAAAAGTAAGAAAAGAAAGGAAATCGGGAAGAGAAACAGCACAGTATATTTGCCTATCGACTCAAAATTAGCCATGACCTGCGTGGGATATCACCAGCCGACCCATCATTCATCCCTGATCAGAGCGTCAGACCTTCTTTCCACACACCAATCAGATTTGGTGGTGGTAGTGGTTTATTATTATTAAATAATCAAAAGGAAGGAAAAGCGTACTGCCGGCCGCGGCAAGTGCTATCTAAAAAACTGAAGCACCTGAGCAGCGGCCGAAAGTAAGTGGCGCACCCCTCTTACCCGGGCCACACGCAGCCGACGAGCACTTGGATGATCATTGCACGCTGCAATGAGCGCGCGCCGACAACAGAGATGCGCTCTCCTTGTGCGATGTTGCTGACGGAGGTGGTCACAGATCACCGCTCGCTCGTCCTCCAGAGCGAGAGGTTGTCGCTGGGAGGTAAAAATAAAGCTTTATCATTGTGCCCAGCCCATCCGTAGCCGCTACCATTATGTACTTTCGCACCATGCGCTATATATATATAGTGATCTATAGTAGGTTACAGATCAAGAATTTGCGGAGGCAAATACCCCTCAACGGAAGCATCCTGCCAATGGTGTTACCGGTAGCTAATACCGGTAACGCCATTGGGGGAAGCTACCGGTAACGCGTTACCGGTAGCTTCTCTTTGACACCTACAGCTGCCACGGGAGGTGAAAAATCCTATAGAGGGCACTTTGGACCACTAAAGTGCGATGAGGCGAAAGCCATTATAGCGCGCGGATCGTAGCCCTCCACTATACCACGGCCGGTGTCGAGGGAGAGCGCGTGCTCAGAAGCGCGCTCTCCCTCGAGACCGGCCGTGACTATACGTACGGCACCCCTATCTCCATCTCTTCTTTCACTCCCACCTTCCCCCCTTTCTTTACGGCGCGGTTCAGGTGGCCGCAGAGAGCCCCGCCGGGGTGGTGCAGTGGTAAGACGCCCGACTACTGTGCCGGGTAAAGTACTCTTTCAAGTTAACTCGGCCCTGCGTCAGCTTCGGCCACCTACTCCGCTAACTTCGTCTTACTTATCGGCCTGCAACCTCTTCCTGGGCTGTCGTCTAGTCCTTTTTTCCCACAATCCTCGAGTTTCATCACCTTCTTTGCGACGTATTCGTTTCCCCTCTTCATTAAACGGCTGAGTTGTCGCGGCCTTCCTTCCAAAAAAATATTTGTTCAGTGTCAGTGACTTCGACCGCCCCTTGTATTTGGTCGACCCAGATTGATTTCTTGCCACTCCACGCATCCAACTCAGCATCCTCGTTTCAGTACTGCTGTGTTTTATTTTCGTGCTTGTAAAGTGTTTTCTGGTGCACCTGCCACTCAGCGTATAATAAATTTCAAGAGAAAATAAAACAATACAACTGCGACGATGCCGTTTTATGCGACAAAAGCTTACTGCGCATATATATCGCTCTGGAGATGAGAAATAAGAAAAGAAACACCACGTGCTCTTCTTTCAAGGACAAAATACCGTTCGCCAGCGACGAGTACTTATATGGTGACTCCCATGGAGTGCCTTCCGAGGAGGGCTCACAAACCTGTCGCCCGTTTCGGTCGACTGTTGCCACACACGATGAGGTCTCCACCGGAGCCGACACACGGAACACGCGGTGTGCGTACACGTCACGGTTCCGTTGTTTCCCCACCTCGATACACGGGAGAAGATAGTAGCGTCGAAAGTGAAACCGCTACGCGGATCCGGAGGAGAGACCGGTTGAAGGTTTCGCCACAGCGCCGCTTTCTCGGAAACAGCACCGCCTGCGTAGCGTGTAAACACAGGCCACACAGCTTCTAACTGCAGCGCGCACGCACGTGTTGCCGCTGTTGCCACCTTATAACTGGAAGGCTGCCCAGACTGACACGAAGCAAAACGTATATACGCACTAGTTGATGTGTGCTCGAAGCGGCTTCTTTCATTCCGCGCACGCGTGGCACAGCCATCACACGGCCACGCGGTACCCTGCCCGAAGATGATGATGATGATGATGAAAACATTTAGTATTGTCATTGGCTTAGATTAAGGGAAGGCATGGTCGGGTCCCTAGTCCGGGACACCGTTATATATCATCTCCTGATAACGCACTGCGGCGCTGAACCCGGTTGTCACCCCTACGCGAAGAACTCTTGATGAGGCACGCCATATATGCGTGTGTGGGGGGATTCCCTTTTCTGCAAAGGTGCTTTGGATTGACGGCAATGCGACGAGATGATGAGAGTCCGCGGAAATAAAGAAATAAAGCACGGGAATAAAAGGTGCTGCCTCGATTCGCTTATCACGAACGCTCGCTGAGGGGTTCGAACCCGAGATCTTGTTCTCACCAGCTGAAAGCCAGAAACTTTGAGCCACTATGGCCGGTGGGTGGTAAAGCGACTGACACCGACGACGAGGCAGAACAGACATCGCTGACGGGAAAACCCACCCTTCAATATGTTCATTACATCATCATCATCATCATCATCATCAGCCTGACTATACCCACTGCAGGGCGAAGGCCGTTCCCATATTTCTCCACTTAACCCGGTTCTGTGCTAGCTCCATCCACTTGACCCCTGCGAACTTCTTAACCTCATCCGCCCACCTAACTTTCTGCCGCCCCTGCTACGCTTTCCTTCCCTTGGAATCCAGCTTGTTACCCTAAGCGGCCATCGGTTATCCTCTCTTTGCACTACATGTCCTGCCCATGTCCATTTATTCTTCTTAATTTCCACTAGAATGTCGGTAACTTGAGTTATTTCTCTGACCCACTCTGCACGCTTCCTATCTCTTAATGTTGCCCCTACCATTTTTCGTTCCATAACCCTCTGGGTTGTCCTCAATTTAAGTAGAACCCTCTTGGTTAGCCTCCACGTTTCAGCCCCATAGGTGAGTACAGGTAAGATGCAAGTGTTGTATAGTACTTTCCTCTTGAGCGATCATTATATGGATACAACAAAATGCCACAGAACAGATGCGTGTCTTTATTTAGGTACAACACAACTACCGGTGTCACTCACAAAGCGGTCGCGACGCGGAATATTTGCCTATTTTAAGGAACCACTCAACTTAAATACAAGCAGAACGCGAACCGCGTAAATGTGGGCGCATACATGTATGTCCCCATAGAAATCAAGGAAACTTAAGGTAAGCAGCGGCACTCCACTGTATACCGAACGACGCCGGCGTTTTCAGCTGAGGCCAGACGCGTTCAAGGCCTCGCGTCTATACGAATAAAATATGAAAAGAAAGTAAAACGCGAGTTGCCCTATCCTGTCGTGCGCGCGCCTCGACGCCCGCGAACTCCCAGCACAACTCCGAGAACAAACGGAGGAAAGGCCCCAGTGTGGAACCCCCATCCGTATGTAGATGCGTGTGCCCACAGGAGGTCATCGACGTGCGCGCGCGAACCAAGTTTTTCGCGCGACCATTCTCGGAAAGCATGATGAACGCGGGCCAGCCCTGAAGCATTCCTCCTCACCTCTCAAAGCGGGACCCCTACAGTGCCGCTGACTGTGTTAGGATGTGTACATACACACCGAGGGGTGACGAAACGAACGAAGATAGGCGAGACGACACGTATAAAGCTAGTTTGACTGTGTATACCTGTGCACCTATACGTGTCTTCGTACGGATAGTGTGCAGTGTTGTGGAAGCTATACAGAGCTTTCACGGCTTACGGCAGCCAATTGGCTGCATAAAACAAAAAAAGAAGAGGCTATTCTAGCGTATGAACCGTCCCTAATTAGCTGATATGTCCCCATGCAACTAAAAGGTGTGGCTGGTGTTCAATGGTTAACGGTGACAATATAATTATAATCCGCCTCATATCACGATTCGTAATAGGATAATTTTAACAGTGAACGATCTGTCAGCAGACTCTACAACATGCAGTCTATACGCATGCGCGGTTGGAACTTCACGAAAGTGAGTTGCTCCAGAGTATCAAAGCGTGCCCTCCACTAAGACGGTTCGTGATATGCACGAATTCTTAGTTACTGTGTCGTTGATGCCGATGCGTGTATGCATATGCCAACGGCTTTACGCGTTGGCCCAAAGCGTACGCCAACCGAAAAGTCCGACGTGGATATGGAGGAGGGAGAGGGGGGAAAGGGGGAGGGGGGGGGGGTACAGGGTATTCCTCAGCTGCAGCGTGCATAGTGCCGCTGAAGGACCTGCAGTATGCTGAGTCTCCTTTTCGTTGCATACAGATATAAATTAGGCATAACATGTTAAGTAAGGAGTGTTTTGTACATTATCACATAAGTACAGAAAGCTACGTTACACTTTTCTGGTTTTGTGTGGGACTTCTTGGAGGTTTGTTTACTTTCGTTTATGCGTCATAAAACCCCATACAATTAACTATAGCACCATCCAGTCGCTATTTGTCAAGTGGTGTACCTCTGTTATGTGTACACGTGATGAGTATACAGCTTTATTAGAAGAAAACGGCTCGTTGTAGTGGTGGCAGCGATTTACTGAAATAATTATAATAAAATAATAATAATAATAATAATAATTAAATAAACTAATTAAAAAGGAAGGAAAGGAGTGTTGCTGGCCGTTGCAACTGCTGTCTAATACCTGAATGGTCAGGAGTTGGGATTGGGGGTGTATCTACAGAAGTGCGGGCCCGGTCACCTGATGCCAGATCGGTGATTTGCAAAGCCCTGCGCGCTTCTGTTCGGGACGGAGCACTCGCGTTGTCACGCCGCTGGCACGCACGCAAAACACCGGAGGACGTACCGTCTAATTTATTCGGTCCAGTGTCGTAAGGGGGCGCGCACGTGCAGCGAAAAACAATCTTTAGCGCTTATGTCACGGGAACGCCGCGAGCATCAAGGCGCCGCGCGGGCAGCGCTTGCGAAGTTCTTCGGGGGTGGTGCATGAATCATTGCGCAGTCAAAAGCGTCTTGCCTCTGCGTATACGTGGGCGAGTATTTGCTTGTAACAAGTGACGCCATTAGACGAAACAGCCTTCGTTTTGAGGTAGTTGAATGAAGCCTGGAGGCAAAAAGATATCGCATGACAGTTTCAGACACGAAAAACATACGTTAATATAGTTATATATTTTTTTTTACTTGCACCACTATCAAATTGACGGTGCGGCAACACAAAGTTTTGGGGCTACGGTTCACAGGTCCCACAGACTCTGGGTATAAGTCATAATGCAATAACCCCGCCGGGGTATACGCAGTGGTTAAGGCGCTCTAGTGTTCCTGTATATGCTATAAAGTGTTCCCGTATATATATACAGGAACACTAGGGGGCTCGACTACTGCTCCCAAGGACGGCGGGATCGAATCCCGGCCTCGGCGGTCGCTTTTCTATGTAGGCGAAAAGCAAGGCGCCCGTGTGCTGTGCGATGTCAGTGCACGTTAAAGAACCCCAGGTGGTCGAAATTTCCGGAGTCCTCCACTACGGCGTCTCTCATAGCCTGAGTCACTTTGGGACGTTAAACCCCAAGACCAGACAAGACCAGACCATAATGCAATAAGAAGCATGCAAACCAACACATATCCGAATGATAATACTTCTATAAACGGTAACGTAATTTTGGCCGCAGTGATTTCAAAAACATGTGTTAGACACAGCACTATTTAGTAGTATATGCATGGTTTCTCGTTGAGCAGAGCAATCATGCAGATCATGATCTGATATTATCAGCCGGAGTTGGTTACACAAAAACTGACTTTGTCAGTGTTGGTCAGGATTTGCAACTTTTTCTTCGATACCACCAGCTGCCACAAAATCAAGAAGCGTTGTTAATGTTTTTTTTTCTTTTTTTTCAATACCTCGTCTGTCGTGCACGCCGCTAAACTACAGCTATGTTCAGCGATGTGTAGCTATCTTACCAAACAGGCCCTGGCAACTTGACAGAAAATGCTGGTTATTTCACTCGGTTCTGATCCTTTGTGGAGCGCGGTGGATTTGGCAACCTTTGCAGTTAAGGGGTATAGGAAACATCAAGCATCATAGCTTCTGTGGGCTATAGTACACGACCATACATGACAAAATTACTTTTGAAAAGAAATTAAACTGCACTACTAATTACCTTACTGAAGATCGCAGATATGTAATTAAATTATGTCATTAATTACTACTCCAAAAATAACTTAATTAGATTAGAATTACTTTTTCTGATTAATTTAATTACATTTAAATTGCTTTTTAGTTTTCATGAAAATCTAGGTAAGCTATAGTGAACGAAACTTCTCTCCAGATGCGATGCGCACATTTCTTCTTCCCTCCAAATTCCGCACCAAACTATATTCCCTCCCTCTTTCTTGCAGCACGTGTCATTAAAAAAATAAAGGAAACAAAACAACAAAAGCAGAAGCATGGTGGAACGCTCGTGAAATGAGCGGCGAACCTGCAGCGTCTTGCCGGCCCGGAGCTGTCTTTGCGATTTGGAAGAAGCTATATATAGGTTATCAATTACTTCCGTGGTCCCAAGCACCGTGGTCCCAAGAATCGACCTCGGCACCTAGCGCGCAGTAATGCTCGCCCAGTGGACCTTTCTGGTCCATAATGCTCATGGCATCCAGTTGAACGACACATGCAGAGCTCGGGAAGGCCATGCCCTGATGATCAATCTGGGCGCTCGTGTTTCACACGCAACTCGAGCGTGCCCTTGTCACTGACTGAAATATGGCTCGAACTCAACTCACTTCATCTCCGCCGCCGGGGTGCAGTGGTTAGGGCGCTATAGTCTGCTGTGTGTCCAAGGGTGCGGTATCGAATCCCGGCCGCTTTTCTATGGAGGCGAAAAACAAGGTGCCCGTGTTCTGTGTGATGTCAGTGCTCAGGAAGGAACCTCACGCAGCTGGTTTAAATTTCCTGAGCTCTCAACTACGGCGTCTCTTATAGCCTCAGTCGCTTTGTGACGTTAAACCCAATAAGCCAAACCAACTCACTTCATTCACAGCAAATGGCAATTTTCCAAATACCTTGCAGCAGGCCGAACATGATGGTCATAAAGTTTACGAGATTGCAGTCTTCAGTACCCCATAGTATAAATCCTTCTAGTGTGCCTTTTTGAGATATAGTTATGCAGGTAACTTCACTATAGATATAGCATCTTATCGCACCGCCGCTGCTTTGGCTTCGCTGTTGGTGACTAGTACTCAATATTCGCAAACGCGAATATTTATCAGCATGTTGATGAATGTTTATCATCAAATATCTAAATCATGTTCTATTCGGCTTTTAGCACACTATTCGTGTTCAACTCGGTTAAAAATGTGCCATTTGCAGACTACACGCTTCTAATTCAGTTAAGTACTATCAGGTGCGCCGGCCGCGCGTTAATAAATTTTGTGGTCATCGCTAATATGACTAATTTGAAGCGTGTAGTTTCTCCCGGGATGTAGCAATGGCAGCAGTGGAAAAGACAGCTGTGTGCATTTACAATATCAATATGCAAAATGTAAGCAGTTTGCTCTGCTCGCCCGCGATGGTTCAGGCAACGCACGAAATACACCTGCTCGCGTGCACCCCCCCCCCCCCCCCCCCCATCGCATATTCACAAAAAAACATAAAATAATTGTACATACAAATCTGCACACGTGCCGTGTCCTGTCACTAATTAATAGCGCGTGTGACAAACTGCGCAAGCAGCCGATGTGGGGCGCCCAGCCGCACGAAGTACATCGTTCATTTAGCGGCTGAGATATAAATCCGAAGTCAAAGAGAAAACCGATGATGACACACAGGTTAATTGCGTTATAAGCGCTGAATAGTGCATGTATACTTCGATGCAGTCGTGTGTTTTTCCAACGAAGGGGCTTCGTGCATGT
The DNA here is from genome assembly GCF_055883805.1 of Amblyomma maculatum. Lineage (NCBI taxonomy): Eukaryota > Metazoa > Arthropoda > Arachnida > Ixodida > Ixodidae > Amblyomma > Amblyomma maculatum. The sequence continues at coordinate 53,438,545 of NC_139347.1, read as the reverse complement.
GTCCGACAATCGTGGCCACCGCGAAGGGCGTCGACGCCTTCAAACGTATATACATGTATGCTCACCGACGTTCCATTCAACCATATGGGTGCCTCGTACCGTGATTCATTGGAGGAAAAGTCGGTTCAAGCGCATGGGCGGTGAGTCAAAGTATAGCGGCGTCTTCCCCCTGGACAAACTGTGATGAACGCAGCTGCTGTTGCTTCGCTGGAACTGCTCCTGGCAAGCACCGCCGGGAGCCGTTAGGTGACGCTTCTGCGAAGCCGTCGACTGCTGCGCGTCACGACTCGAGCACGCGGACAGGGGACGAGTTGCTTCGGTTTAACCTGCGCGATTGCTGCGACATTGCTCCTTTCCGCCGTCATGGCGTCCGCGGCCTCTGCCGTTTGCAAAAAAAAAAAAAAAAATATTTAGCTGTCTCAAGACGAAGCGTCACGTGGGTACTTGTTGCATGATGTATACTGTCGGCGTGAAATGAACAGGGAACTGGATAGCTGCAGAGCGAAAACAATAACACAGAAACATTTGCTTCGATTGTACTGGTGTTCAGGTTTCTGTGGATAATATCGTCTATTTTTTTGTTATTGCTTCAATTATCTTGATCGCAATTCAATTACCGATACCAGTGACAGTTAAAGAAGCAGGTTATCGCGGCATTTTGTAGTATTATTTGTATAGATATCATATCAACCTTAGCCACATCCACACCATATTTCATCCGGAGCTCGACTACCGTACCCAAGGATGCGGGATCGAATCCCGCGGCCTCGGCGGCCGCTTTTCGATGGAGGCGAAAAGCAAGACGCCCGTGTGCTGTGCGATGTCAGTGCACGTTAAGGAACCCCACGTGGTAGAAATCTCCGGAACCCTCCACTACGGAGTCTCTCATAGCCGGAGCCGCTTTGGTACGTTGGACCCCACAAACCAAACCAAACCTTATTTCATCGTTTTGTCCCGTTCAAATTTCCTCTTACACTTCACTAACCATTTACGATTACACGTATCTCTTATCTTAGTTATGGAACGTCACTTTTTGCACAACTTTCGTGGTTTTAAGTTTCTTTCCTTTTTTTACTTATTCGGCCAAGTGTCTTCCATAAACGCTTACCTGGGTGCGAATATTACTACAACTTGAAAAAGTACATAAACAAATGTTTTTTTTATACAGGTTTCAAGCACTGTTAGAGCCAGCTTGTCAACACTCGGATATATAGTGAGCGATATCAATAAGCAATGTTACAAAAGTTGTAAGGATCCGTGCGAATGACGCCCAGAGTATTGTATATACCAAGTTTCCTGTTCCTGTAGTATATGGGCTGTGTACGACGAGGAAGGTCTAATTAACTTGCCGGTAAAGAGTACGTTTACACACCAGACCTCATTGGCAAACAGCACACAAACGTTTCACGCCTCGAAATTTGCCGGAAAGTAAAAGCAGAAACATAAGAAGCCCCCGCGTCCTCGCGCAATCGTGCCTCTGAGAGCACACCCAAATGTCACGTCGAATTGTCCAGATGTGGACAAGCTTTTCTCAAAGTGCTAGAGTGTATTTTGCAGAGCAAACAAAGCGAAATTTTACAGCGACCACTTTGTTCCGCTGTCTGTACTTAAGCTGAAGCGATGCAGCAAGGAAAAAGAACATCGCCTTAAGCATAGCCAGTTGATCACTGGATTTGTTCCGCAGCTAAAGGTTCAATGCCTTGAAGAAGTCTGCTCACGAACGTATGTACTATACAAACAAGGGCGCCGCTTGTTCGACTGAAGTGAAGGCGACTGTAGTTCACCTTTCTGAATCACTGAAATCTGAGGAGACCCATATACAGTCGAAAGCGAAGTCATCGCGAACCATTTTAGCTTTCAGCGTTCGCAAAGCTTTGCACGTCGCTAACAATGTTTCCCTATTCAAATGCGCCTCTAAAGAACCCGGCGAATTACCTCAACGTCCTCGTGAAAGTAAATGACCCGCACACAGTCACGTACCGCTGCCTGCTGCAGCCGTAAGTGACGGTTTAATCCTTGGTTTTATCAAAAAACGGTGACGTTAATTTGTGGTTGTGCTATAGACGACTTCGGGAGCTCGCATACAGTTCGAAAAACAGAGCCCCTTTTTGTGGAGAGGCCCAGGTGTGCTGATTAATATCTTTTAGAAGGGCACCGGGGTTTCAAATGAATGTCGCTGTTTCTCGCCGCCTTGGATTTTCTCTTTACACGACACGATAGAAAGAACGTTTGAAGATTATATTTCTCCCGGTGTCTCTGCTTGAGCTCTTCCGTTCCTTCACAATGGTCCAATGACCCAGATGTTCGAAACGCTGAAATTCGCTGAGCAGTACGATCTGTGAAGAGGATTTATGCTAAATGGGTTTCCGGACACAGAAGCTTTCTCATCAAAGGCCTGCAACACTGACATGACTCAGACCCGAAGACGACACTGACTATCGGCCAACTCATCGGCAGACGGTGTCCGTGGCGCCGCTATATAGTTCGGGAAATTACCAATATCGGTCGCCCACTACGCCGCACTGGGCCGACAACGACACCAACGGCACCGAAAGAAAAGATGTGCGACATGCTTTCAGGCGGGGACGCCGAAAAACACCAGTCTGCCGATTGTATACGTTGCCGGGTCTTCGCGAGGTCGGTAACCGAACAAAAACATTCTCCAAACGCGAAACCGATTCTGTACACCATGTCGACGACGAATACCTTTCAGCACTAATAACATAAGAATTCATCATGGCTGCATAATTTCCGACCATTCAAAATATCGGCAGCTCTTGGAAGAAGGCAGCAGAGCAAGTAAGAAAACAAAACATAAGAAGCACACACAAAAACAACGCTGCACTGACAACTATATTGACCAGAACCCGCACATCTTCTCCCTTCACGTCTGCAGCCAACTTCTTCCCTATCTTTAACGTCCTGCCAGTAAGCACAACAAAATCTAATTCCTTTTTCAACAATACCACTGAAGGCAACACATTGGTCTCCCGAGTTCCTGATTGCGCATGCATGCTTCGAAAATTTCCCTTGCTATAACCTGTCCTTACTCCTTTTCAAAACCTTTATATTGTGAAGGTGTATGTTTATGTTTATAAAGATGTGTGACCAACTAGCTCAACGTTCAACTCTATTATTTATCAGCAGTTCAGTCGCAGCAAGCTGGAGAGGAAGTTTTATTTAGTTAGCGTCAAACACCTGTCGCTCCCACTGCCTTCGAGAATTTCGCACTGCGAAAACAAGAACAAAACAGCATATCAGCGAAAATCATATCTACACGTCTCAAAGCACTCATTAGGCATAATTTTCGTGGTGCAGTGCTTCGTAATAGGCTATAAAACAGGAAGTCGTTGGCAGAAGAAACTTTTTTTTTTTCATTCTTCTTTTACTTTTTTTTTTCTGCCCACTGCTTCTTATTTGACTCGGACTGCTTTTATTGCTCGTGCCCTAGCTGTTTTGCTGACTGCACGGTATATATAGACGATTGGTGAGACGCTGGTGAGACAGTCGGATTTATTTATTAAATGAAATTAAATATAAAGAGTGCATGTTCATGGCAATTAAAGGTTTAGTGGGCCGACCGCTGACCTACAGTGTTCGCGCCGGCCCAGTGTTACACATGCAGACATAAAGAAGGCACGAATATCCAAGCAGACAGAAATTCGTCACAGATGACGTTAAAAAAAAAAAAAAATGTACATGACTCAACCTTCTTTTAGTATATTACTTACTCCCTATTTGTGGACAAGATGAAGCCATATTTCGATGTAATCGCTGCTATATATTGGTTTATAACGACATCCATCCTCCTCGTACTCCGCTAAGCTTGTTGTGAAAAAGGAAACAAAAAATTACGGCCGATTTGCATAGTTAATCGCATGCGAAGTAGGCGCGTAGCACTGCTTAACCGTTGTAATTCAGCACGTGAAGCACGGCAAACCTGCGCCGCAGTGCCTGACGGCCCGGCTTCATCCATTGCGACGTGGAGCAAACGCGCGGCGCAGCCGCGTCCTCAGCTTTCCTTACACCATCTTTAAAAATGAACGACAACACGCACAATGTACCTCTTTACAATGCAATGCTCTGCGGCCGAATGGTATGGGGTGGGATCATAGGGGGAAGAAAGAAAGAGGGAAAGAAACGTGTTTAAAGGCGAGCGCCAGTTAAGGCGTCGAGGTAAGCACAAGCAGCTTCACGACGCTGCGAGCGGCTCGGAGCCGAGGTCCAGGGAGCACCGCGCGTGTACTTCTGCTGTCCGTTCACAGAGAGAGTGAGCGGCTTCGGACAGACATCGGTGAAATCCGTGATTGCGACTAGTAGCGCTACGCACTAAAAGCGTAACGCATTTTGTTCTTTTTTTTTTCCTCTGCTCCGCCTGGGTGGCGCAGTGGTTACGGCGCTCGACTACTGTTCCCAAGGACGCGGGATCAAATCCCGGCCTCGGCGGCCGCTTTTCGATGGAGGCGAACAGCAAGGTGCCCGTGTGCTGTGCGATGTCAGTGCACGTTAAAGAACCCCAGGGGGTCTAAATATCCGGAGTCTTCCACTACGGCGTCTCTGATAGCCTGAGTCGCTTTGGAACGTTAAACCCCACAAACCAAACCTTTTCTTTTTCTTTTTCTTGTAACCCAGCAGTCAAACGAGGCGACACGGCGCGTTTACAAAATGCTGAACCTCCTTGCAACCGCAAATTTTGCAAATTTGCAAAATTTTGCCACGACTCTTAATGCTGCATGCACGGCGCGCGCATCCACATATGATTCGTACACGAGTGCGAAGGCGTGGAAAGACGACTGAGAAACAAAAAAGCATTAGTGAGTCCCTCCGGGAACGCATCTCTCCTTCAGCCATTATCAGACGCGCTTTCCATCGTAACCGCGTGACGCAAAAAGGCGGGTCAGCTGTCCTATGCACAATCACGCGCGCTGCAGTGGAGGAGACTTCGCTGCTGGAAGGCGCCCAAGGGAAGTTGCGACCATCGTCAGAGCCGGAGAAGAGCGCCGTATCAACGGGACAGGGCAGGATATCGGGCAACGGAGACTGACGCGTGGTCCACTCGTGAACGGTCGTCTAGTTATCGTCGCAATGGCTGCTGCGTGGCGACACTCGGTTTTTACACCTGTGGCGAGCAGCACCTCACCGTCGTCAACCACATCGTGCAACAGGAAACCGGACGGCTTTCCTCTCTCGCACGGCGTCGTCCGTTCCGCACGTGCATGCGTGCTCGGAATGACCCGCGCGCATGCACGCGGTGTTGGTCGAAACTCAAGGACCTTTTTTTTTTTTTAAATTTTCATTTCTTCTTTATTTGACCGGGCTTTTGAGTGCGGCTTCGCGGGAATTGCCGCGTTGGGACGAGGCCCGATCATTCACGCGTGCACAATCGCGTCTTTTCCTAAACCGTGGACTTTAAAGGGATTATATTGGACCAGTCATGTTGCTGTCTCCGCAGCTACGATATCCGAAAATTCCAAAAAAGCAATTTGCCACTAAATCACAGTATCGTTCTTTCTTCTTTTTTTTTTTTTTTGTTTTGCGCATTGTTTTCCTCTTTTCTTTTTGCGGCAATCGGTCTTATAGTATATTAGATCATGCTTTTAAGCCGCACGCGGGGGCATACCAAGGGGGCATGCACAGCCGCCCCTCAAGCTCTCTGTATAGTAAGCAGCATCGGTCCCGTGTTTAGATTGCCGATTTCAGCTTCCAATGCCATGCGTACGGGTGCCAGTAACCTAGCATATCAGTCTCACTAAATCGTCAGCATTAACTCAATCGTCGTGCGTGTTTCGTTTCATTTTGTCCCCGTCCAAGTATTAGCGCTAGCTTCTTCTTTAAATTAACTATCAAAGCCGGTATAAAACCATGCTGAGGCCCATTTCTTCCTCTATGAGCTACGCACAAATGCACCGCTGGTAAGCTACCTGCAATTGTTCACGTCCAACTCGTTTTACTACGTATCATCATCCGTCGAGCAGCAAACAACTCGAGAGAAAAACAAATAGACACGTTGCGACTTCTGACTCCAGGCCGAGCATAACGAGGCATTCGGCGCGGGGCATTTCACTAGGGGCTTTCAGCACCGAGTGCTTTGTGCACCATCCTTGCTCAGTTATCTCTTTTATTTAATGTTGAAAGTTGTCCAAACTATTGAAGACGCACTATGTCACCTCGCACCTTCATCACCGCGCAGTTGTTTTTATATTATAGTAAATATTATAAACGTTAGCAGAGGAGGATTTCACCATTGCAAGAAATCTTAGAATTCATTTTCTCAATCAATGTTACGATGTTTTGTTCCTAATTATTCGACTGATAAGGCAATGCGTTGTAGGAAACGGACTGGGCAACTTCTTCAGACACTATGCGCACTTTATTACACGAGTTAAAAATCAGCTGCATTAGAACTGCCGAGCTGCCTTTCAAAAAATACTTGCTCGCTCGTTCAATATTTCGCCTTACTGAACTCAGTCCAGTCCGAAGTAGTCAGTCTCCCGTCAGTTCTTCCTTTGAGCCAAAAGTCCGCGCTTAATTACACTTCAACAGCATCCTTAGGACTAATTCGATAGGCAATAAAAAATATATATATTATTGAGCCAATCAGAACTATTCAATAAAATTATCAGATAACCAATAACACGTCGTCTGAGAAATTGTTCCCTCGCCGGCAAAACGTTCCTTCCAAGAAGTCATTCCCGCTTTCACCTCGGGGAGATGGCACACTGGCACACTCTCAAAATAAGAAATGACCTTGTTCGAGCGCGCGTCTGTCAGCCACAGTGCAGTGCGACAGTGACCTTGCGCGTCAGCTTTCTTCGTCGCGCTTCCCCAACACTTTCTTGACGAATGTTTGGTGCTGCCACTCACAGCTAGCGTCATGAAACGGCTCGGCCAATGGAGCAAGATGGGACACCCGGGACACGTCCCACATACCCGACCTCATGCCGGCACCTATCTCTCCCAGAACACATTTCATTTTGACAATCCCCGTTCACACGTGCTTCTGCCGTGCGGTCCGTCAGTAGCCTTGGCCGCGAAATTCACTTTACATTACCCCAAAGCATTCTTGGATATCTCTTGGGTCGGCGACTCAACGGTTCGTTCTACGGCCCGACTAACCTCGCTCGGTCTCGGCCCTTCGCTGCACGCCAATCGTTACTCCCTCACTTGTCAACGCAACACGTCCGACAAGCGCCTGGAAGCGTCCGTTCGATAAGCCAAACTAAAAAATATATAAACTAAAAAGTGACGAGGGTAGCTGGCCAAGCGAGTAGCTGCTTTGAGTTGCCCCTCTCCTCTCCTGCATGACTCAGCCCCGCCCGGCATCTTCGCACCTACTTCACATGATGGAGCCCATTAATTTATTTTGTCACAGTGAAAGTTGCAAACACTTGAAGAGAAGCATGCACTTCCCCATGTCGTGCAGTATTTAAATCATCTCGGCCAGCTCCACGCCATATCGTGTTAATTCCGTTATTTTTACACCACATACAGCAATATTGCCGATTTGCATACAAAATACCACCATCATCATCATCATCACCTCATACCACATTGCCATGTTCGCATGCAACGAATAGGATGTGTCAGCTCGAGAGCAGCGAGAGAAACCGAGTGCCGCAGCAATGTACGGGCGCGCGTTTCTTTTTCCCTGTAAAGACTCCTTGGAAATATATGCCTCTCGAATAACACTGCAACGCGCGCGGAGGCCACGGCCGAACAGTTACAAAACACGGCTTCATCCTTGAGGCACTTGCGCCACACAGTGCATGCATGCACTGCTTGTTTACGACCCTCCTGCGTGTTACGCAATCCCGCGTGTACGAGCATCTTCATCGACGGAGTACACCGGCCTCGCAGTGATTACGAGGACGGAATGGGCGTCGCGATGCGAGGTGCAAGAGAATCATTCGCATTCTATACACACAGGCACGCTGCGCGCATTTTTTTTTCCTCCAACGCCTCTCCTCAGCCGTTTTATTCTTTTCAACTTCTTTTCTTTTTTCCCCCTTTTTCAAAGAGGGTAACATTAGCGTTTTTCATTCTTATCTTTATCTCATCGTTATAGTAGATGTCGGTAACAGAAGCCAGTAGGACGCGGGAGCAGCGTACGAAGAGCTCCACGATCAGCCGAATCAAGGAGGTGATAAGAAAAATTCACCTTCAGCAATATTTTACAAGCATGGCGCTTATTCGCGTAAATTGGGACATTTGTGCATGTCTTGTCATGAAGCTCCCTGGAAGCTCACTCACCGTGAGCGCAAATGATGCGCGGTGCACCGTCTTCTGTGCTGGCTGAATTTAGGCGGCATATCTCCTTAACTGCGTAGTGTTTGTAGCTGCTTAAATGTGAAACATAAGATTTCTATAATGGGCACCTGTTGAACTCAATTCCGCGCTTTTCTAAATGCAATCATTTCGATACGATTCAATGCAGCTTCTAAAGATGTCATGTAATTCGACCGACGCGTGCAAATTAATGCACGCAATTCTATCAAAACGTGATGCACTGAGGTCGGTAAAGTGATTTGCCTGTCCTGAACACGCCGACACGGCGCAAGCACTCCTTGGACGAAAGTGCCCCATCACCAAAATAGAGGCCAACATATATAGCCTGCAAAGACTATATAGAGCTTGTGAAGTCGACGCAAACTGTCCTGTGGTTGAAACATTTGCTTAGAGACCAGTAATAAAACCAAATAGTTCATGCTGTTTTAGTTACATGGCCTCGAGTCCACCCGAACACTGAAAGCAAAGCCCATGCTACCTGGCAGAAAACAAAAAAATGGTAGAAACGAAATCGAACCTTCATGATCCGCGTTTCGAACAAGTTGTTAAGTGAGTAGAACAAAAAAGGGGGGGGGGGGGGGGGGGGGCAAAAGTAAAAAAGAATGATCATGAGTGTACAGCCACACACACACATAAGTGTGGAATACCCACATAAGCAAATTCAGAATGCCTCTTATCTGGCGGCCAAAGGAGGGTGCTAACAAGAGCGCGACTTGCTTCCCCAGAATGCAAAGTGCCGGACATTTGTTTCACGCCTGAAGGTAATCGCGCCGTAGAAGACGTAGCCTGCAAAAGAAAAAAAGAAAAGAAAAATTGATAAAAAAGAAGCCCGAGACCCGTTTTAAGCACATCGACCCTCGGACGCACACTGACTTTTCGATGAAGACGTGGCCGTGTCGGCATCCAGCAGCGTGCAAAGACGAGCTTAAATTAACTGTCAGGCGACTACGAGGAAACCTTCAGCGTGACAGCAACTCCTTGACGAGACCTTACTGTTTTGCTTCTCTTTTGCGTTGTTGCAGTTGCAAATACTGCAGTCTGGCAACCCAGCGTCTACAGGAGCCAAGCTTGTCGCAATTCGCTGACTGCGATTGAGGCGTGCGATAGCGATTAGACTACCTGGGAAGGAGATTTGGGATCAACAGTAGGTTGTAAAGGGTAGATTTAGGTATTGCATGATATGTTTTGCATTTGCATACGGCGTCGACCTCTTTACGCGTGCCTCGTGGTTATTGTTGGTTGCCTATTTAGAAGCAATGATTAAGCACCTAAGTTGCTGCCGGTGGAATTAAAGCTGAGAATGGGGGTATCGTTCCAGAAGTATAAAGGTAAGCGATTAATCAATTTAACTAATACGGTTGATCCCGGTGTATCCTGTCCGTTTAAAAACATACGCAGTATATCCGCGAATAAAAACAGTGGATCTCATTCCGATCAGAAGTCGCCCAAAGAGGGAAGCTCAGAAAAATGCGTGACCGACATAACAGGACGCAGTGGCGTTCTGCATTTCGCAATTCTTCAAAGATATATCGACGTCATCAGCTGTTGAACCCGTTACCTTGGCATGAGCTGCAGGCGCTGTACTCAGCAGCCAAGTTGCAATGAGACGACGTATGCAGAGCACGACCTGGCGAGCTCAGCCCAAGGCCACTGCGGCTTTGGAAAGCTTGGAAGCTACATGCGCCTGATACGGACTCACAGACTGCCCATTGCGCACCGCTCCGTCAGGAAAAAAACCCTACACCGCTCAGCGTACACACACGCAGGCACAGTGCATTCCACGCAAAGCTCATCTTTTTTTCAAAGCGCGCACCGACAGCGTGTCTCCTACAGCTGTGTGTACATAACACACGTGTCAGGGACCGTTCTCTGGCAGGTTCAGGCATACCGACACGACTGTGTATGAACGCGTCGGTGTAATGGTACACGCAACAGGGATTCATTGACACACTGACTGGCCTTGATTGCAAGCACTGATGAGAAGTCGGAGAATGCGAACGTTGAGGAAAAGACGCAGACAAATGGAGTCTCGCCTCTGCACATTAGAGATCGCGCATCGCTGCCAAAATAATAATGTAGAAAGGCAATAAGTACATACGTAAGATGATTAAATGTGGTTCACCTATGATACGACTGGTCACGCAGAGATAATTTGACGTGCAGTACGTCGGAGGCAATGCCGTCGAGAGTCTGTAACCCATGCTTTTCTTTTTACTGTTTTTCCAGCTTAACCATGCCGGCTTTCTTTTCGTGACCAAGCTGTCATTTTAACGCAAATTACATTAGGGAACTTTATTTCTTTGGCAACAACATCTTGTGCACTTGAGGGGTAACTGAACTGAAACTTTATGCAGGAATGTACATATTTACAACAGATGAAACAACAAGCACGATAACATGGAACTGGCTAAACTCTCCGGCATGGCCGAAGAGGTGAGGGACTGCCCAAAACGAATTCTCCGGGCCGCGGGCCCGGTTCTTCATCACCCAATCACAACAATCTCACAGATGATCGGTTTAAAAGCATTGTGGCATGTCTTTCCATTTCCGTAATGGTTCATCACCCTCTCCCTAAAGCAACCAGTGTAAAAGGGACAACAAATTCATTTCACAACAAACAAAATTTACAGAATAGACCTTTAAATGATTGGCTCACTAGGTCACATGCCACACCCCATGCTCTCGTAGTGTTACACAAACACTCTCCCCTTGGAAAGAAACGTAGAACACAGTAAAGCACATCAAAACGCAGTCCCACGGGCGCAGCAACCATGGCTCAAAGCTTGCGCCCTTGGCGGCTCCTTTTACAGGGCAATTATCGGCGTCCGAGTAGGCACCATTGCTGACCACATCAGAAGAACCGAACCCACTCCGCATCTTACCCGTCACTGTTACACACGTGCGCAAACATCCGTTCAACGCCGCCGTCTCCTACCATTGTTAGTATCTAGGATTGGAATCGTCACCGAGACCGACTAATTGTCACTTTTATAGGCTCCCCGTCAAGGACGAGGGCCTTACACCCTTCAGCCTGGCAACGTTTGTTCTTTGAACGATATGCCGCCCTTCCGAAAGAGGCGCTCGTTTCAAAGCTACGCTGTCTCCGGGCGATGGGTGCAGTCGGCGTACTACGGGGTCATCGCTGTATACAGTTCGTAACGCTCTTAAAAAAAAAAAAAAGAAAAAAAAAAGAAAAAAAAAAGAAAAAAAAAAGAGCCCTCCGCGCGAAGCGGCGGTGAGAACAAACTGCCTGTACCCTCGTCTTCGAGTGCGACCGCGAAGTCCTCGGAAAAAGGGACTGCTTTTCCTCTCTTCCTACGCTTCCGTTAAGCCGGACCCTGCTGTAACTGACTCTCAGACTCTCAGTGCTCGTCTTCCCGATTCTTGCCCGAGAGCACGTGTGAGATGGCCAGAGCTGAGCGTTGAACAAGGGACCCAAAAAGAGCGGACGGTCCTAATGGCGCATATCCACCGATCCCTTACAACATTTTTGTAAGCAGTCAGGTTGCGTTAGCCCACGATAAATATAGAACCGTAAAAGGGCTTCTGCGATGAAAAGTGTTCAAACAGTTGCCGATTAAAAACAAAATATCAGTCAGATAGCATGAGAAAACAAAATCCTGCCAAGTAACTCTAGCATAATGATCGCCTCTCGCCACGGAAAGACAACACCGTACGAGAGATAACTGCGCCCGGCCATTTGCACAGACACTCAGACACACACAGGGGGTTTACATGAGACCGACAAAGTCGGGTCGGGGAGGCCTGTCGGGCTAAAAACCGGCTATCGGGCTCATGTATACGCTAGGGGGTCGAGCTAAAGGACCGTCGCGTCGGGTCCCGCCAGCCCGACTGCAGGGGGTGGGTTGGCTCGACCCTACCCGATGGGCGAGGGGCATGTATACTCTGACGCGTCGGGCAGGCACCTCCTCTCTTGCCTCCTTGCTGGTCGGGGACGGGACCGTGAGCTGTTCGTCTGAGCATTCCTCCTTTTCCTCCTCTCCTGCCTGCGCCTGGTTCTCTTGCTCGACGCACGGTGTAGCAGCGATCTTTGCCCGATAGAAACGAGCTCATGTAAACCCGGACGGGTCGGGCTGGCTTAGCTCGACAACCGGCTCCCCCCTACCCGACCCGCTTGTGTCGGGCTCATGTATACAAGGCTACAGTTTCGTTCGTTCTTTGTGTTGCTGTTGCGCTGCAATCTGTAATAGCGCACACAACAACTCGCAGCGTGCAAAGTTGGGTGCATTCCTGTACAATATCTAGATAATCGATCGCCAACGCATAGCTGTATTTTGTGCAAAGAATTTGAACCGCCCGTCAGAAGTAAAGCCGCGCGCATCTCGAACCGCGAATGCGTCTGGTGGCTCGCGTTGACACAGCTCATTATTACATACAGCCCTTAATTAACGTAGTTTGGTCAATATGGCCAAACGGATCATCACTGGACCAACGATAACGCACGTAAATACCGTTAAAATGTAAGAGCTCGTGAAAAATCACGAACATGCCTCTGAGGTAGTTTCTTAACGGGGTACTGATCGGCCAGCGGGTCGTGTGACGTCACGAGATCACGTGACATGGAAAGAGCTGCCAATTCGTGCTTATCGTCTGACATGCTGGCATGAGCGGGTGACCTTGAGCGAGGAGATACGCAACTCCATGCGCCACGCATGGCACGTCAGCGCGGCTTGGTTAAAAAGGGGTTTAATAGGTATTCCCACATTTGCCGGTCTTTCAGATAAATAGATGGATGGATTTATTGAAAGGAAAAGGGTTGGCCGGAATAATTCAAATCTCGCCTGCTACTCTGCGCTGGGGAAGGGGAAGTGGACAAGAAAGATTATCATGATGGGTGACGATGTGGGAGAAGGCATATGAAATATATATACAGACACAGTAGTTTACCTCACAAGCGCGAATCAAACCCGCTGGCGCACAAAAAACGGCAAAGAGCACGCACTGCCTGGACACCCTTCCCCTTGTCGTGTCAGGCGCCCAGCAGCAGTTTCTCCGACAGAGGCCTCTTGTCCAAACGCTTCAAGGAAGCGGCTAGCACACTACTTTCGCCCGCATACACTGGGCGCACCAATAATATATGGTCCACAGTCTCTGGGATGCCACAAGTTGAACATTCCGGCGAGTCCACCTGTCCAATTAAATGCGTGTACTTGAGCGTGAAAGCCACGCTTAAACGAAGTCTATGTAGTAAGCATGCCTGATGAAGCGGAATATCACGCGGAACATAAAATTTCAATGTTCGATAATGTTTCGAATGTTTCAGATAAGATAGTTAGGTACCTTACGACCGCATGCTAATGAATATGTCCGAGATAATGGAGGCAAAAAATAATGTACTAGTGATTAACCGTGTAGCAATGTGTTTGTACGTGAACTAGGACCCGCAAGAGTACCCGTTTAAGCAATTTTTGTTTTTCGATCATTGCTTCTGCGCACTCAGCTGGTTCTGTCCTCTTTCCCGTATCTCGTGCTTGCTGGTTGGAAATAAGCTTCAGCAGGTAGCCAGAACTAGCTGGCGTCTCTGCCTTGTGTCCTGTTGTCTCCGCACTGTTTTATCCCAACCGCCACCATGTACTTACTGCTCAAATGTCGAAAACTTTGGCACGGCCGCCTTGCTCGCGCGGGCGCCAGCTAGATCAGGCGGCCACTACTCTCTCGTCATGGTTTCTCCGGCGCCTACAAGCGGCGCCGAGGTTAGCGAGCAAGAGGTCTGCAAGCGCACAAGCACGTGAATAGAACTTGCTCTTCTAACTAGCGAGCAAGAGGTCTGCAAGCGCACAAGCACGTGAATAGAACTTGCTCTTCTAACGAAGGCTTGTAAGCGCTTTCACTAGGCGTACGTTCTTCACTGTAAAGCCCCCGTACTCCCCGTAAAGCCTATTATACCGCAGCGACAGAAAGACACGTCGCCCCCGGCGCCAAAGTGTCGACGACCATGCTAACAGGTGACCGCCAAGAGCTGCAAGTATGTCACTCTGCCGCGCCAGTCAGCTAAGCCCCGCTTTCCGGCCTTTCGTTTTGTCTCGCCTCAGAAAGGGAACAGAACAGTGCTGGTCCTCCCCCCGAAAAATCCACGTGCGGCGCCCGCGGCATAGCGGAATTCTTTTCTTCCAGAAAGCGAGTCAAGGACAACATCGGTTTAAACTGAAGAGCCCCCGCGCCTCTGTTTGGTCTTCAGAAAGGTTGCCGCCGCGACAAGAACCGGCGTCTGCAGTGCTGTCCGGTGAAAGAGCGTGAGAGCGGCTGGGGGAACGGTGCCATTAGGAAGGCACTTTGACAAACGGCTGACACTGGCCGCCCGTCCTGACTGCGCGCCGAAGGGTCACCCAGCAATCCCGTTGTCTTCCGAAGCCGGCCCCGTCGCTGAGCTGTTCTGTGTCCCACGCCGAGTGTTCGCCTTCCCTACATCCCCGCACCTTCTTTCCAGTCTCCCCTTGTCACCCTGGTATGCCTTCGAGTGGCACCCGAGACAGGCGAGAGGGCCGTACTGGCTTCGAAGAACGGACGAGCAACGATGCCTGCGGGAAGCGCGTCCGGGGATCGTAAACTCTCCGTCGCTTTTCTGGGGCAAAATTTTTCTTGTTAAGATTTGGTGCTTTCTTTCCCGATAGTAGCGGACGCTGGCGCCTGCGAGACTGCGGAATTCTGGCTGAAGTGCTTCCACGGCACGAAACGTCGACACACGGCGCTGACTCAGAACATCTATACGGTATGCTTACTTATGGAGGAAGGGGAAGAGGGGAGGGGGGTGTTGACGTTCCGAAGCTGCACGTAAGAGCAAATAAGTGCGGCAATGCCTCGGCAAAATAAAGGTCGCGTGACTAATAAACGGTTGCATCTTTGCAGCGATTATCACTGCCTCTTATCGGGTGTTCAGCATCGCCTTTTAAAGGCCCCATTTTGAGAAAATCCGGCATCGGCGTTATCGGCATTGTGGGCGAAGAATCACGAGCTTGCCTCTGGCACTGACTGATCGGTAAGTTTTGTGACGTCACGAGACCGCATGCCATGTTCAAGTTGACGGGAGCTGCCAAATCTAGCAACAATACATCTAAAGATGCTTCGCGTGTCGTCTGCGACTTTGCATGGGTTTACTACCGCACTGGACCCAGTGCTGTTCCGCGTCTGCTCAGCTACGCAGAACCGCGTTCCCGTTAAGTGTGATTGACCATGTGTGTTCAGGATTGGGGATTTTAAATGGCGCTGACGTCATTTTGTCCGTATACTGCTAGTCAGTCAACTGCTTCCTGTTCCGACTAGTATTCCAAAGGCCGAGCATTTCTGTCTCTATATTGTGATCAGAGCTATTCTCTAATGTACAGTACTCACGGATTGAAATAGGGCACTCGGAGCGCGTGGCTGTCCCTGCATGCAAGCAGTGTGGTAAACAACAGGCCGGCTTATTGGCGACCGGGAGGAGCAGTTCTGCTTTTTAGATGTTCTCCCCCTCGCGCTATACCACAATGCAGCACCTTGGTTCCATGAGCATCCACGGGCGGCGCTGCATGCAGCGACGGCCACGCGCTCCGAGTGTCCTATTTCAATCCGTGAGTACTGTACATGGGTAATATATATATCGCCGGTGAAGTTGTGTGCCGCGTTCTATCCCTCTCTATAAATACTACGGTGTGCCTGGAAAGTACTGAGGTATCCGCAATGGTATCACATGCGGGATGACCTACTCTTTCAGACTGGCCCATTTTTGCTTTCAGGAGTGCAGGACACTTCGCAGTGGGTTCTCATATGTGTTTCACTGGGTCTTATAACGGCTGTGATGTATCTTCTCTTTAATTCCGCGGTAAACAGCTAAAGAAGATGAAAAAGTCGAAGCGCAAAAATTAATCGGAATAGACCTCTGCAGCTCAGAATTGCTGCGTGCCACGACGGATATAAACGGAACTAAAGAAAGCATAACTCTATATCACTCCGAGATTCAAGTAGGTGCCTTAATGCATGCCTATACTTTACGAGCTGATGTTTATTTATTTATTTAGAAATACCGTAGAGTCGCTTGACTTCAGGCAGGGGTGGACACAAAGAAAAACTGCATCACAAGAATACATCAACAAAGGCAATCGCAATCAAATACAGAAAGTCAGAGCATGAAGCATATAAAAAAAAATGCAGGAATACAAGTACAACTTCACCCAAGCATTTTCAAATTGGCTACGAACTGTTCGGCATTGGGACTGTCCAAAATATTCTTAGGTAATTTATTCCAAGAGTGTATGCTTCTAGGAAAAAATGTCAATGCAAATGTAAAAGAAAAACTGTAATGTAAAGTTAAATCTCATTTCTCACAGCGATAGAGAACCCTTCGGCATAACTAATACTGGTCAGTCTTTTTTTCACGCATTAGATGACGTGCATTCCCCGGCGCTAGATAAGTTGGATAATTCGCCGTTGCCCCCCCCCCCCCCCCCCTCTAAATATATATATATATGAATACCGTCGGTACTGCCGAAAACGATTTTGTGAAGAATACCGCAAGAAACAACTCATTGCTTGTTCGTAGTAGTTCCGGAACAGCGCAGGCTCTCGTGAACGATGGGCGTAAACATGTTATGACCTTCGGTCGCAACATGTTAGGCAAGTCCGGTGCTCTTGACAAGCGCTTGCGACGCCTCCTTTTCTTCTCCTGTTCTTCCTTCGGTCGCCTCGTAAAGTGCGCTGCAATCAAAAGTAAAGACATGCGCGTTGCGCCAACGGAGCCAGAGCCAAGTTCGCGGCGGCAGGCGCGCGCTTCTCCGCCACCCACGGCCATGCATGCACGGACGGACGGCGACGTGACGACATGGGTGCGAGGACGAGGGAAGCTCTTGGCGGTCAAGGACAGCCCGAGGCGGACCCGTTACTCGCGCGCGCGCCGCCGAAGACCCATCTCGGGGACACGCCCGGCCCGACATTAGGCTCTCCGCCGAGGCTTCAAGTTCTTAATGGCTGCCGCAGCCACCGGTGACGCCCCGAACATTGGTGTAGATGCACCGGACGACGATCAACTACATTCGTGCAGCGATCTGCAAGCTATGGATGACGCAAGCTTACCGGGGACTACGTTTGCCGCTTGTACTTCGCTTGGTTAAGCGCTTTAGGACAACATAACCGAGTTAAGGGATGGCCGGGTACTCAATGCGCGCGCGCAGTGGCCGATTGGGCGAAGTTACTCCGCCTTAACACAATGCAGCTGTACCAGAGCCTTTCTCGTAGCCTGAGTCGCTTTGGGACGTTAAAACTCCACAAATCAAACCAAAAAAAGCAAAAGTAGTACAGTCTTTGTCAAAAGTGTAGAGCCCAGGGGCTCTGCTTCTGAACCACTTCGTGCGGCTTGTAATATATTTACAATGTTCCAAATCTCTTGAGAGTAAGATTTTTTGCCCTACCCTCTCCTATGGGAAGGACCTCCACATTAGCTCCACTACACGGCTCAGAAGTAGGCTCTACACTTTTGACAAAGGCTGTACATTAAACCAGCGAGACGCTTTCTGCGCGCTACGATGTGACGTGCACATGTGACAGCGCATGCGCATAAACTGCGCGGCAGCTTTTTATACGTCTACGCTAGCGAGCGGCTGCGCTCAAGTAAAGCTTTCCGCTAAACTTTGACCGCGTTGTAAGACGATGTGAGAACGCGTCATGCTAGCGAAGCAATGCGGGCTGAAGGGAATCCGTTGTCTTCGTTCCGGTTTCGATAATGTACAAAGCTCCCTCTGTTTTCTTCCTTTCGCTCCCCTCTGTACTTTCCCTCGCTATCCTCTCCCTATCCCGCTTATCTTTCCCGCCGGCCACCGCTCAGGTGCTTCAGATTTTAGATAGCAGTTGCCACGCGGCCAGCGACACTCTTTTCCTTCTTTCTGATCATTTAATAATAAGCCGCTACCACCCACCCAAATATACTAATTGACGCATGCGACGCGGACGCACGTTTCTTCCTTTTCTCTTGTTCTGCCTCAGAAACGATGAACAGGAGTAAAGCGTCCCGTTTGCAAGTGTCCGGGGGCGCTCCTGAACTCCAAGGCGGAGGTGATGAAGGGTGGCGTTCCTGATCTGGACTCCCCGTTCACGGTCGAGGAAATATCCGCAGCGCTGCAATCTCTCCAGCGTAAATCTGCTCCCGGGGCGGACAGGGTTACCTATACCGTACTCCGCAACCTCGATACCTCTTGGTGGTGGTAGTGGTTGATTTATTATTTTTTAAAATAATCAAAAGGAAGGAAAAGAGTATTGCCGGCCGCGGCAACTGCTATCTAACAAACTGAAGCACTTGAGCTGCGGCCGGCGGGAAGGAAAAGGGGATAGGGAGAGGATAGCAAGGGGAAGTAGAGAGGGGAGCGATAGGAAGAAAGGACAGGGAAGCTTTTTACATTATTTACAAAGTAAAGACGCTCAACGAGTTCGCATCGCTCGCGCGCAAGTGTCCGAGCACTGTCCACAAATGTCTGCGCGCTCGACCTCCGCCCTATCTCCCTTACCTCGTGTCTTGATAAGCTCTTTGAACACGCCGTTCTGAGACGTCTCCAGCCATACCTTGACTCAAGCTCTTTCCTCCCCCATACACAATATGGCTTTCGCGTAGTCACCTTTCCACCCACGATGTCCTCCTCCAACTTCGCCACGATATTCTCGAAGGCCTCACTCCAGCGTCCAGTAGGGCTATCCTGGCATTGGATCTGCACGCCGCTTTTGACAATGTATCCCACTCTGCCATCTTAGACGGTCTAGCTGCTACCCACTGTGGTCCCCGTACCTTCGCGTACGTCAGTGCTTTCCTCGCTGATCGCACCGCTACAGTCGGCCTCGGGCAACTTCGGTCCCAACCCTTCTCTCTACCCGCCCGCGGTACCCCCCAGGGCCTGTTCAATGTTGCTCTGGCAGGCCTCCCTGCGGCACTCTCCGCAATTCCTGACCTTCATCATGCTATTTACGCCGATGATATCCCCCTGTGGGTAAAAGCCGGCTCGGCGGGGCATATCCAGTCCACACTACAAGACGGCCTCGACACTGTCACCTCATACGCTACCTCCTGCGGCTTGACTCTTTCTCTTTCCAAGTCCGAGCTCCTCGTCGTGCGCGGTCGGTCTCGCACTCCCCTCGACCCTGCCACAACTATAGCTCTTTCCGTCCATGGCAGCACAATCCTAGCGGTCACATCGCTACGAGTTTTAGGCCTCCACCTCCAAGCCGACGGGCGTGCCAGTTCCTCACTAAGCCGCCTCTCTACACAGACTGCGCAGCTTCTGGGCCTTTTCCGCCGCATCTTACACCGTCGAGCGGGTCTTGCTGAAGCAGACGCTCTCCGCTTGGTCCAAGCGCTCTTCCTGAGCCGCTTTCAGCATGTTGTTCCTTACCTTGTTCTTACCCCTTCAGACCACGATAGACTCGATATCCTCATCCGCAGAATCTACAAGACTGCCTTAGGCCTCCCGCCGTCCACGCCTACCTCGGCGCTTCTCGCACTCGGTCTTCATAACACCTCGCGCGAATTGGTCGAAGCCCACTCCGTCGCACAACTACAACGCCTAACCCTGTCCCCCGCTGGCCGGGCCCTCCTGACCCACCTCGACATTCGCCCTCCAGGCTTTCTTTCCCGACAACCAAACTCGCTTCCTCGGTCACTCAGACTTTCTGCAAGGTGGCCCCTATCCCACGCCATATGCAACCCACTCTCCACACTGCTCGTCGCACCGCCCGGGCAGACTCTCTCCGCCGCCGCTACGGCTCGTCCAAGTCCGCCATCTACGTGGATGCAGCCAAATATGCCTCGCTAGCTGCCTTCACAGCGGTCGTGGTGGACCACACGGGTCGCCTCCTCACTGCGGCCTCGCTACGTACTAACAGCGCTCAGTCAGCAGAAGAGTTGGCCATCGCTCTGGCTCTCACTACCCCAGACCCATCCACATCCCGGACAGTCTTTACCGACTCGGCCTCCGCCTGTCGTGGGTACCGCGACTTAGTCGTAGACCACACCGCCGCTACCGTTCTTCAACATGCACCGACTCCCGCCCCACCGACTACGCTAGTCTGGACCCCTGGACACGACGTTCTCGACGGTAATCAACAGGCACATGCCTGGGCTCGCGCTCTTGCCTACCGAGCTGATTCGCCGCCGAGTTCGCCGGGCCCTTCTCCGGCAGCGTTTAACCCTGTACTCCCTGTGTACCGGGAGATCCTTGAATACTACCGCGCGACACGTTGCGCCTTCCCGCGACCTCACCGCCGCCTCTCGCGGACCGAGGCGGTCTCTCTCCGAATGCTCCAAACTCTGACTTTCCCCTGCCTCACTTGTCTACACCGTATCCATCCAACTCTCTATCGTCCTGAGTGCCCACTCTGTGGGTCTCTAGCAACCCTATACCACACTGTCTGGGCCTGCCAAGCTATTCAAGCGGCCCCTCGTATACTCACGCCAAGTGAGGCGGACTGGGAGAATGCCCTTCGCGCACCCGACCTGGAGGACCAGCGTCTGCTCGTTCGCCGGGCTGAAGCAGCAGCGAGGGCTATTGGGACCCTGGACTGAGGGTACCACTCCTCGCCCCTCAATATGTAATCGCCATATCAGAAATAAACGTTTTTTCACTCACTCCTGGCCCTGCGGGGCTGGGACGGTGGGCCGGCGCTGCTTGCTAGCCAGCCATCGAAGTTTTATCTGTTGTAGGCCGTCATTGCACCCGCCACCACTTGGGTGGTGGACGGCGGCTGTTGCGGCGCGCGTCTGTCTCTCCTTCTTTTTCTTTCTTCTCTACTTTCTCTCTTCTGTCCGCACGAGGCAGCGGAGGTGGCTCAGCTACAGAGCCAGTAGCAGGCCCGTGCCACAACAACAACTCCAAGGCGTGACATGCAGCGGCTCAAAATGAATCGATTCAAGCGATGCCCGTTCAAAGTACAGCTAGCCACCCCGCCGTTGGTGCACCCATATTGCGCTTTTGCGGCTAAAGCTCACGATGCAGCAGCACCGGCATCAGCGGAGAACCCTTTGTGCTGCGCCACGCATCCTTTCGTGACGCCCATGGCGCGCATGCGCATGGTGTCCAGCGGCCACGGCCAAAGTTGCGCAAGGACCGTTGTTGCCGTTCACGGAAGTGGCGGGCGATAAAAACACGCGCCCGTCGTCGTCTCGTATTCCGCAGACCGCTGCTGCCGAAGAAAACAACAGAGAAAGAGGCCCCCGTGAAAGCAGCCACAATGGCGACGGCGAAGAGAGGGAGAAGCCAAATGAGAAAGAGTGAAAGGAATGGAACGAACGGGATGCGCGCTACACTTACATGAGGATTGAGTGGAACTTGCCAAGCCCGCTTTTTCTTTCGCTGTTGTTGTTGTTGGCAGCGGCCTCTGTGTGCAAGGTAGGTGCGCGAAGCCGCGCACCACTTCCTCGAATGGTGTGTGCGCGTATCATGGTGCATGGTGTCCTTGGAATGCGCATGAGCAATGTGGCGCAATATGCTTTGCCCTCCATCTTTTCAACACCCGCCAGTGCATTTTTCTGCCCCCGTAACAGCTAGCGATATTGTCCTGGAGCCCTTGGCTGCTGCTGTGGCAAAGTTGTCCGGCGCAATAGTAATGGCCGGCTTTGACAAACGATCACTTAAAAGAATTCCACCATAGCGAGATCGTGGTGTGAAGGGAAACGCACTTTGTTTTTCTTTGTGAAAGGCGCATCCTTGTGCAAACCAGCCGCACTTTGCTTGCGTGTTTGACGAGTACAAAGCAAGAGGTTTGCAAAGTAATCTCTTCACGTGCTGCGCGTTGGCATGGTTTCACGGAGGCTCTGGTTTTACGCCCACTTCGCGCTGTTTCCTTGCCAATCGTTTTTACCCTTTTTCTTATTTTCTATGTGGCATAGAAAAAAAAAAACACCAGTAAATAATTTTGACATATTACGAATTTCGTTTTGCATGAGCGGGAGCGAAGGCTGCGAAATAAATCGGTTATCTCCGGACAAATTTGCACCTAAGTTATTGTTTGGTGTTTGGTTCTGGTGTCGCTGCTATCCGAAAGCATCAGCATCCGTATAGTGTCATATGAATCAGTTGTGAGGAAGGCAGTATGCTGTTTTATTCTCCCCTCGTCTTTTTGGTATACAAGACAAAGTCGAGAAAGTGACGAGGTCAGGGGCAAGTAACACAGATTTTGGTCTCAGTAGTCTGGATGAATTAAGTAATCACGAGTCGAGGGAGAAAGGAAGGTATCCCTTCTCCCTCCAATGACTGGAGAGAGAGAGAGAGAGAGAGAGAGAGAGAGAGAGAGAGAGAGAGAGAGAGAGAGAGATAGATAGATAGATAGATAGATAGATAGATAGATAGATAGATAGATAGATAGATAGATAGATAGATAGATAGATAGATAGATAGATAGATAGATAGATAGATAGATAGATAGATAGATAGATAGATAGATAGATAGATAGATAGATAGATAGATAGATAGATAGATAGATAGATAGATAGATAGATAGATAGATAGATAGATAGATAGATAGATAGATAGAGAGAGAGAGAGAGAGAGAGAGAGAGAGAGAGAGAGAGAGAGAGAGAGAGAGAGAGAGAGAGAGAGAGAGAGTCGGGGAACTGTCAACCCATGGACAGTATCCGGCAGCCCAACGGTTAACCTCTGTTGAGCACTACGTGCTCATGACAATGTGACTCCCGCAAGCTACCGACGCAATCCTAAGTTCGGGGAGTTCGTCTCCCCCTTACGGCGTCCTTCAGCAACCGCGGTGATTTGCCTTTCCGGAGCTGTGGAACTCGCCACCGTTCCTAATGCGTGAGTAGATTATATTGGGACCCAGTGACCGCCTCTCCCACTTTGCTAAGCTAGGCCTGGTGATGCGCACAACAAAGAACCTGCTGTATTGTACTGTTCCTTGGAAGGTCATAGCTCCTTGCAGTCGGGCAACAAAACCAAGCTCGCGAACGGAGGTGAGCAGGGGAGTCGCCCCGCGCGCCGCTTCTTCGGGGGACGCGACTACCATAACGCAGGTCCTGTTCATTATTTGACATGTGATGCTTTGGTATACGCTCTGACATGCTCATCCGCAGCAGAAACCGCCACGTGTCGTCGAAATTAGCGTGACGCTGCCCAAGCAATGAACCGGATGCGCAACGACTAGCTGTTGCAGGCGGTGTGTGCAACGTGTGCCTCTCTTTAGAGGGAAATATTTTTCTTCTCACGACCTTTTGGGCGCGATTAACGGCTCCATTGCGACGGTACCACTCGAAGTATCGCCACACGTGGCAGGCCTCCGCTTCCTGAGATTCACCACGGCTGTTTCTGAAGAGGACAACGGAGACGCGCTTCAGCATTCTGCTTGGTGGGCGGAAGCGCGGTGGAAAGAGTTGCGGTATTTTGCGGAACCCCCTGCGACGCCATAATTGCAGTGCATAATGTGCTTGACCGAAAATGGATACGCATCCCGGACAACATCGAGACGCTCCTGTGGCCGCGAGGCAGTGCGCGCACCCGTGACAGGGCAATGGTGAGCCTCTGTGCGTTCATCGAGCGGGCGGGCTTGAAGCCTCGCTTGCTCTTCGCCAGGTAGTGCGTGCGTGACCTGAACGCTCCGTGTGTGCTACCTTGGACGTATGCTGCCGGGCGCCCCACCTCGGCAGCTGGTGCATTGTGTCGCGCGCGCGATCTGTCAGCGACAGGACGCTACGTGCGCGCGACTATGTATATACATCAATGATATTACATATATATGTGTATATATTTTATAAACAATTGCAGGGGCCGCTCGCGCGCAGGCATTTGTGGACAGTGCTCGGACACTTGCGCGCGAGCGATGCGAACTCGTTGACCGTCTTTACTTTGTAAATAATGTAAAAAGCTCCCGTGTCCTTCTTCCTATCGCTCCCCTTTCTACTTCCCCTTGCTATCCTCTCCCTATCCCCTTTTCCTTCCCGCCGGCCGCAGCTCAAGTGCTTCAATTTGTTAGATAGCAGTTGCCGCGGCCGGCAATACTCTTTTCCTTCTTTTTGATTATTTAAAAAAAAATAAATCAACCACTACCAGAGTGCACGTGGGTGAAATTACAATCTCGCATTTTGCTCGCGTCAAGTGCGCTTGTGCAGGCTGTCAGGTTTGTGCAAGTTCCGGGTGCAGGCTTGGTCGAAAGATCATAAGCCTTGCAGAGTCGCTCCTTCAGCGTTCGTCCTTCCCGTTCGAAAGCGTAGGAAAAAAAAAAATCTTACATTTAGGAGATTTGGAAAACTGGGAATGCGAGGAAGCAAGGGAGGAGCTCGAGGAGGCTATTATGCGCCAAACACGTAATGCAATGAAAGGTCCATTACCCTGTACTCTTAATTACTGACAGCGATTATCCGCTCTCCTGACAGCGCGAACTTGCGCTCGATATATGCAGTTTATGCGTCATAATTTCCTCACGGCACGCATTTAGATGGCGTGCCGCAGCACAATACAGGTAACCCTCAAGGTCAAAGCGAAGCGATTCGTCCGTTTGTCCGCTTTTTCTTCTTGTTGCTGTTATCTGATCGGGCATTAGGTCTCCGCATGGGGACAGATACCTCTCGCTTTTCCGTGTTTAACTTCAGCTTGAGTAGTTTTCCTTGATGGAGGTACCCGGGAGAAGCTCCGCGACCTTGTCGAAAATGCTTTGCTGCAACGTACGGGCATTCCCTTAAGAGAAGTGTTTATTTGCACAGCGATGACAGTTTTGATGAGCTTGTCCTGTTGAAAAGAAATCGTTGCAGTAGCTATCCGTGCATCCTAACAAGCGGTGGCATAAGTTTGTGGGCTGCTGAATAGCATAACCAGGGTTGGTATGCACCAACAACATCAGACAGAATACCGCCTTCTTCCGTCCTCCCTTTATTGCAGTTAAACAACTATCTCCTCTACAATAGAGACAGTGGCTAGACACACTGACTATTAATACTTTGGAGTTTCGAATCATCATCAATTCATTCGTTCATTCATTCATTCATTCATTCACGTTTCCGTCCCTGAGGTGACATCTTCATGACACTATGAATTAATAGTTAAGAAGGTATTGCTCCGACCTTTGTGTAGCCCCATAGATTCCTTACCCGCCGTGGTAGCTCAGTGGTTAAGACGCTGACGCTCGGCTATACTCAAACGGAGTCTCCTGTTTGGACCCGACCGTGGCGGAGGCGAAACGCGAACGTATCTGTGTGCTGTGCAATGTCGCGACCCGTTAAAGAATCCCTAGGTGGTCAAAATTATCTGCGAGCCCTCCATTATGAATTTACATTTACCTCCACTACGGCACCTCCTTCGTATTTCATTCACACCTTCCTTCCTTCCCTTGTTGTTGTAGTGGTCATTTATTGTATGTACAAAAGGAAAGAAAAGATGTTTGCCAGCCCCGGTATCTGCTATCTTATATCTGAAGCACCTGAAGTGGGGCGGCGGAAATAATGGGATAGAGAGAAGAAGGTAGAGGAAATCAAAGAGGTGAGTGATAGGGAGAAAGAAAAGGGTAGGTAAAAATAAAAGAAATATATACACCTTACGACGCAGTTTAAGTGTTCACCGAGTAATGTGACAGGTTACATGCGTGTTTCCTTTCCTCTAAAATCAAGTTAGATTTATATATTTACATAGTTCCTAGCGCTGAAACATTTAGACCTGTTTAGTTTCAATTCTTCCGTACCGCGTTAAGATTTACTTCGTGGCGTAGTTTATTCCCTGCCATTTTAATTTAAGCAAGGAATTAGTCGCTGGTAATCACCCGAATTTATTAGTGCGATAGCACTCGGACGCTTTAACAACATGAACTGGCGAGCGAGTTGGTCAGACATATTTACTTAGTGAAGAAGCGCAACGACACGACGCCAAGAGGGAACAAACGTTCACCACCACCGACCAAGAAACTTGTCCGATCTTGTTTGTGCTGTCGCTCTGATTGGCTAAGCTGTTTCCTGAGGTCGCAACCACGTGGCATCGAGCGGGTAATTCAAAGTCAGTCCGCAGATATAACTGCTCCAACGCGCCAGTCTTCCGGACAGATCTTTTCAGTTCTCCAGGAAATAGTGAGAGCCGCAATAAAATGGAGAGTTGAGATAGTTGGTGCAACATTTCTTAAACACACAGCACAACGGACGAATGACAAGCGAGTAGACGGGGACAGCGCTGTTCTCGTCTACTCGCAATAGTTCTTCGTCTGTTGCGCTGTGTGTTTAAGAAAAGAGAGAGCGATAAAGCCTAAGAAGGGGGAGTGGGGGGGGGGACCTAACAGTGATTGACCATGATGACCTCGTCATAGTGCTTTCGCACTAGAAGGGAAAAGAAACCATCGGACCTGATTGGAAGCGGCCGGGTTCGGTAGCCGAGCGTCTTAATTTTTTTTTTTAATTCCTGTTCGTAATGAAGAATGCATTAGAATAAGCCTGCACACGGCTCTGCACACGCCCATCTCAGTTTTCTTCCTACTTGGTAAGACTCGCATGGCCATCTATGTTCCACAGTGAGCTGCGATCGCGAGCTTCAGATGAACAAGATTTTGCAAATCATGACTCCGTTATCAAGAAAGTTCACTGCCTGGCCCCACATGAATAAGGGGCACGCTGTAAGAGTAGCTAAATGCTCTCCAATCGGCAATTTGAGCAGCGAAAGTAATTCCTTCGCAAAAAGGAAAGTGTGTCCGATTATGTCACCGCTTATATCGAGGTGAGGATTTCAGTCGACCAGACGGTGAGTTTATCGCGAATAATTCCGCAGGAGAAACCTTAAGAGACACTCGAGAGGTAGACGCCACCATCTTTAACACTGTGTTTTCCCCAGTAAGGAAAACGTGACTTATTTCATCGCCTTCTTCTTTATCTCGGTCTGCCGGTGGTTTATGTGTCTCGCCTTTCTGAAACCGCATGAATGGCGAGGGGATATGGCAAGCGAGCATACAGCACAGTCGACGGAGCCGTCCGGGCCCCGGTATTTTGCGGCGAAGGACGATAATGACAAAGGCTTTCAGTACACCAGTAAAGTAAGAGCTGAGGGGAGGGGGTTAGCTTTGAGGTTGGTAAAGGAAGGTGGAGGGCGGGGAGGTTGTTGCACGTATTTTACGTTCCGTGACGGCGGCGGGCGGCATGCGAGTCATGCGCGTCGGTGCTGGAATGCCGAGCCCAGATTCGAGAGGCTACGCGAGGGGGGCCAGCGTCGTCGTCTTCTTGCCCCACAGTGGAGAGTGATGCGTTTCTCACTGCGAGGAGGCAGGCTGCGCGCTGGCGGGAAGGTACGCAGCCTCACTAATTGCGAGCAGTGCCAGCGAAAGTGTGACTGCAAGCGTATGCAAAGGACCCGCTGCGATTGCATGTATAGTATCTCAATGCTTCCACCTTCTCAGTTAATGTCTCACCTTTCCAGATGCGGGGCCAATATTGTGTGGGCAGATGAAAAACGATACTAAGGAAGAAAATGAGACCAGCAGGCATACATGAAAGAGAACAAGAGAAACTGCATGCACGCCTTAACGACAGCATTCGTCAAGTCAAAATGGGAGGGCCAAGTTCTAACCAGGGAGTCGGCAAACTAATCCCGCCAGCGCGGATCATTCAAATGAAGGTGGGAAACACAGACGGGGTGCGGAACAGGTGCCCTGATCTATCCCAGTCGCTTTTTGCCATACCGCTGCACAGAATTGTAGTGGAGAGCCGCAGTTCCTCGCTCGGTCGACGGGCCACGAATAGCGAGGAGCGGCGTCGGCGGCGTCGGCTGTCGACGACCGGCGGCACGCAGTGGAAGAGCGCGTCCTTGAGCCCCTCTCGGCCAAGCCCGTTATTCGCTGTGGCCGAGTGAACGACCTGCGTGAGTGTGCCCGGCGAATCGGGCAGGTTTATCAAGGCCGACGACGCGCCTCCTCCGCGGAGCTCCTGCTCCCCATCACTGGGGGCCCCCTCCTGGTCTAGCAACTGCTGCGCTCGTCTCATCGTGCACGCATCCGCGCTCGCACGCTCCTCTTCGTCCAGTGCCTCCCATAGAGAACAACACTGCGGAGAGAAGGAAGGGGATTTCACAGGGGAATTCGAGCAGTCGCGAAAGCCTGGCATGGAGGGAGAAGAAAGCGTAAGAGAGAAAGAAACAGTCTGTGGCCTGCATCGCGTGCTGGGCAGCTCACCCCCCTTCTGTTCAACCACCGCCCACCACCACCGCTCGAGCGTCGTGCACGCCTACCCTTTCCCGTATCTCCTCTCGGTACGTCCTGCTCGCCCTGCATCTAAACCGCTCGCATCCCTGTGCACTGCTTTGCTTTTCTATTTATTGGAGCCGAGAGTAGGAGCGTGAAGGGAGACTGGTCTCCACTGCTCTCTGCACGGGGCAATAAAACGGTGAAAAGAGCAGAAAGTGGTCTGCGCGGGAAGGCCCGATAAGGCATCAACCGCGTTCCGTACAAACCAATCGGCAGAGAAGAAGAAGAAAGCGGTCGCGCCTTTCGCGGAACGGGAGAGAGACAGAAATGGAGGGGGAGGGGGAGGCGGCGGGCGTAGAAGGGGCCAAGAACGTGCCTTCTCTAACCCGCGTCGTTTCGGATCAGGTTAACCTGCCATTTATTACAGAGGCGCAGCAGCACCCCCGGTCACTGCACTGCTCTCTTCTGCATGCAAATCGAATGCCTGCGCAGTGAATGTTCGCGATGTGAGCATCAATTGGCTCAGATCGTTGTCCTAGCTTCTTTGGGTCAGGCAGTGTTCTTATCAAACCACGGTCTAGAAACGATTTCAATCTGTGCACATCTTCAAGTTTGCCCGTTTGAACAACTCAATGTTCAAACTGGGCTATGACCTGCCATACTGGCCGATGAGAGGACAGTCTGGCCACTACAGCAAGGTGGTGGTGGTGGTGACAAACGTTTATTGATTTAAAAGGGGTGGGTGTATGCATGGGCCGGATCTTTGACTATCAGCCCTTACAGATACTGGGTGGGGTCCCTAGTACGGGACCCCAGTGGCGTCGGCCGCTGCCCGGCGCCAGGCAGGGAACAAGTGCGTCTTGGTAAAATAAGAAAGAATAAGTCACTGCCATATTGATATCCCAGGATAGCGGCTCACTCAAATGTCCACTGTATCTTTCGATGCGCTGGATGCAGCAATATTCACTTTGCTTGCACCAGCAGCTCTCTAAAGATAACTTATTTATCAACTTATTTATCCACAAATAGTGTTCCTACGCGTAGCACAACGGTACCGACCCGTACAGAAGCTGGTGAAAACTTCCCAGCGATCTGGAATAGGAGTAAGTCAGGACATAACTGAATTTAAGTACCAGCATGGTTGTTTTGGCAACACAGGGCGTTAGCGGTCACCGCCGACTCTTTCTTACCTTTCACAAACGTGAACACAGTCCTGGGTGTAACTGAGCTCGTAAATCTCTACAGTACTGACTAACGGGGCCAGCTTCATACATAAAGATGGCGGAACAAAATGTTTATCCCGCTACAGCCTCAAAGATAACTTCCCATTGCAAACCGTATATATTAACCGTAAATGTGAACATGAATAGTCAACGCTGCGTAGTGCGCACAAGGAGTGAGCGTATCTCGAAACGTTACGAATGGGACCAATTTATACAGCGCTCTATATATCGCGGATGGCGCGACGTCCGACAACTGCTGGCGGAGACAGTGGAGTTACGATAAGACCTGAAATTAATTGGTCTCGTCCTGCAGGCTGTCTATTCACCTGCATCATGCCCGAAGGAGTCGTTGCTTCGCTCTGAAGCATTCCTTAAGTTGAGCCAACTGTGATGAGGTGTGTGTCCGTGGCATTTGTTAACTACAAGGTCGGAATAACAACTTCGTACCTTGTAAATAACAACGTATACGTATGTACCTAATCACACATTTCGCCCATCACAGTGCTGAAGAAGTGAAAACTGTTTTAAGAAAGCAAGCAGTGAATATATAGGCAGCTGCTTTTACCAGCTCGAAAAACGAACAAAAGAAAAAAAAAAATAAAGGAGAAGGGGGGGGGGGGGGGGCAGCGAGATTCGGAATATTTATGAGCTTTCTTGAGCGTCGGTTTGACAATTGTTTTGCAGCGATGATAATTGGGCAAATGGCCAAGTGAGATGGAAACTGCTCGAGGGGGTCTGTTGACCAGGGAAGGGCACATGAATGGGGAGCGTATACTTCACCGCAGTCTCTTTCACGTCTTGGTCCGCGTTTTGCCGATCAGGCAACACTCACGTTTTGACCCAGAAAGACGGCCGACAATTAAGCGTATGAATTATATGCATATGTGGAATGCACAACTGGAATCTGAAAATACTCAGGTTAGCGCAAGTATAGCTTCCGTTTGGCCCAGTTGATTGATTGATGCAAACGTTTGCAGCGCTCCTTGGGGTTTTGTAGGACGCAATTAATGAACCAGTTAAGCCTGCAGGACGAAGAAAAGAGACTGATATAGTTAATTAAGCGCACATTTTAACAACTGAAGTTCGATCTTTAGCGAGAAACGCAGGAAAAGATGGTCCGAAAAGACCACCACTTCGGCAAAATCACCGCAACGCCTAAAAAGAGATTATCGAAGGTTTCCGAGTGATGTCAGGTTTGGAGCGAGTCAGCGTTCTTTCTGTAGCGCTGCAACAAAGTGCTCCAGATAGTCTTTGTGAACGAGCATGCCAAGAGAAACCTATGCGTTTGCAGCATCGTCCAGGATTCCTGGTTAATTCGCCGGTCAATCACGTGTCTAAAACTTGATAAAAATCATGGATATCATCAAAATGTGCCGCAGATGTATCCGCTTCGACACGAAGCAACTTTTCTTGTCATCAATCACTGTGAATCAACGTGCAGTACTGTATACTTCCTCATTATTGCTTACATGTTCCTTTTTTCTTGTTTTTATCCTCAACCGCGCTTTACTGTGTTTCTAGAGACAAAAAAGAAAAAAAGAACAACCTTGGTACTGTGCACTTAAGCGCTAATTGAATGAGGCGACAACCATTGGCGATTCGTCGCGAAACCGACGCCAGCGGTAGCCGTTGGTGCACCCCGCACGAAGTGACGAGACTCGGCGACAAAGCGGCGCGTTTTCAGTGTTGCTGTTACCGCCGCCTCATTGTTAGGTCAAGGGCTGTATAGTTACGCTAGTATCCCGTACGTTTCTAACACTAAGCGCAGCATAAGTGCGGTAAAAGCGCTCACGAAAATTCCGGTAACCCACACAGCAGTGGTGCGCCAAACTATACACTGCGATGCCGACTTGTAAGAAGTGACTTTCTCGATCCCGCTCCTCTCGATAACTAACAGTGTTTGGCCGCACTCGCCTTCCTTACTTTTTATTAAGCTACACAGCTGTCAGTTAACTATCCTAATGCGTTCATATATATGCACTGATGACACGAAGCGAGCGTCTGCATGCAGGCGCTTCGTTCAAACTGGACAAGGAAAACAAAAAGGGAAACAAAAGGGAAACAAAAGGGAAACAAAAAGGGAAACAAAAAGGGAAACAAAAGGGAAACAAAAGGGAAACAAAAGGGAAACAAAAGGGAAACAAAAAGTTCAAAACTGAAGTAGCGTACCCCCAAACCCTTCTGCTGCTTCGCGAGCTGCTTCCGGGCGACCCAGACCTGAGAGAATGCGACGAGCGGCTATGCTTTAGCGTCGCGCGGCGTGTCGCCGCGAATTGTCGCCTCGTGACTTCAGCTCTTTAATGATGCACTAAAAAGAAACTCCAGGCCTTAATGCAAGTACTTGATCTGCACACTCCGAGCATAATTCTCATAAACTGCGAATTATTGCCCCTGCGTGGAGAATTTTGCTATACTGAAGTAAAAAAAAAATAATAATAATAAGTCCCTTCTCCGCCTCTTTTTGAGCTCAGCCCAGAGAGCTAACAGAAGTTTTATACCTAAGAGGTATTCGCGTGGCGACTTGCCGCTGCCGTCGGCGGAGTAACACGCGGTGTGATCCTGTGAACAAATAGTCCGCTCGCATCGGCCTCGTTATTTCAGTACTATGTTCTCTGACCGACAAATATGTTGAGGATGTATCAAAAATATTATTTGCGTCGTGTTCAAAAACATTAATAAAGGTTACTTTGGGTGTCTTCACAGATTAGAGGATTTTCACTGGCCATTGCAGAGTGACGAGGTTAAGACGCGCGAAAAGAAACAGCGCTCGCGTATTTTTTATTTTGGTGGGCTTAATATGCGGCTATGTTGTCTGCGACTATGACTGTTTATTCGCAGAGGCTTAAAAATAAATAGAAGTGAAAATGTTGTTTTCCAGAACTTTCTTTACTGCACCTTTCATTGGGGTCATTGGTCGCCTATCTTAGTCGCTGGTTAACTTCTGTCTTACGCCCTGTAAAAGACCCAAAGCAGCGTCGCAAAATGCTTGCATCGGGTTAGGCTGTACTTGACTGATGAGGGCTATTCGCTAGCGATAACAAAATCCCAATCCAACCACTCCGTCAAACGTAGCTATGGTAGATACCGTGTGTGATAAGGAACTGAGCGCAGCGAGACTTCTTGGGACATTTGGTGAACAGATTACCTTTATGAAGTCTAGCTATACCTGAGCAGCCTTTTCTGTGCAGAGGTTCGTTTACCGTCAACTATAGAAGGGGCTCGGTCCCTCTGAAATTCTTCGAAGCGCAGCTCACTCACTGATAAGAGAAAGTCACTGATCTAAGTATAGACATCGCGTTCGGCATCGCGCAGCTATACAGCATCGAGTTCTGCGTTGAACCAGCTACCATGCGGAGAACCAGAGTGCTCCGATATCTATCAAAAAGTAAATGAAAGGCTATCACGTAGCTGCCCCGTTATCGGAAACATTCGTTCACAGCAGCCCTGGCTCATTACAATGTTTCAGCGCGTACAAAATTATATTTCCTATCGCGAATGAGACGTTCTCGTTCACTAATATTAGCATCAGACACACCTAGTTTATAAAACCCATGAACAAATGACAACAAGTCCGTTTTAGTCATGTTCCGTCGCGTTTACGTTACAGTTTGCACAAGGTACCTTAGACGACTTTTTCTCTCTCTCTCTATTTCAGTCGTTTTATCTCAATTTTTTCTCAGTCGTGCTTGCCACGTTCACTCATAGTGATCAGCTAGGAGCATGGAGGTTTCGATATTCGGATATAATCTGTTGACTTCGCGAAACGTTAATGGGCGACTGCCGACCTCAGAAACAAAAGGTTGTCGCTCTTTTATGCTCCCCTCTTTTTTATTTACATGGACACAAAAGGATAGGTTAACTGGTGCCCGACAGCAGTACCAGCTACTCCTTCTCACAAAAAGAAACAAACGACCACGGCAGCATAGTGTTCATCAACGCCAAACATGCATCATTACACAACATAAACAATGTAATTTCCTTTATTTCAAACAAAGACAACTTCTACTCCTGCCAAGCCATAAATTCGTGCTCACCAAAGACGTTTGTTCTTGAAGACATTCATAAAGATACAATATGCGCCGCAGATTTTAAATATGAATCGGAAAACACATCAGCTTCGATAACACACATATATTGTATGGGTATTATCAGATAGCTTGCGACTGCACCCCCAGCAACGGATAATTCCCTTTATCGCAACGCCCGCAACGGAAGAACTTGAAGAGAACAGCTAGTCCTCGCCAGGGAACGTGAGGTCGTTCCTTAACCCGCGGGGCTTCCCCGCCACTGATCTATGTATCCACTGTGTTCCGGGACACACACACGCTCACGCACCGGACGCATCGCTAAACACCTGTGCCATCAGATGGGGAGCCCGAACTCCTTCTTCCTCGGCCTGTGAGAGCTTCCTCAAGACACCCCTCCCCGACGCCATTTACATTTCATGACTTTTTTTTCCCCTCTTTTCTTTTTACGCGCACACACATATCTGCATTGTGAGGTCGCTTGTTCGCGCGTCATTCTTCTCCTTTCCTTTTTTTCTTTCCTTCTTTTCATCGCCCTGGTCCCCTCCGCTATGGCTTTGGCCTTCCTGAGCTCCGTGCACCTGAATGGAATTGCGTAACCGGGTGCGGCGCGTACAGCGGCATTGCATCGTCGTAAGGTCTTTCAGCGATCTCGCCCATACGGGAGCACAACGGGCCTCTACGTGCCTTCGCAGCGTACCTTGACACCGAGATTCGCGGAAGGTCACCGCTCATCTTAGGGTTCACGATCAAAGGTCGTTCGCTCAGTCATGACCCGAAAGGTTTCTTTCGAGTAGCACTTGCTTTGCGTATGACGTGTTCCATGATTCCTTAACGGGGGGAGAATTAATTTGCCAGGTTTTTTAATCTTTCTTCTTTATGGAAGTGCGCCATACCTCATAATTACAAAGGGGAGCGGACTTGGCATTGTCCCAAATGTGCGGGCAAAAATATATCATGTGCGTACGCGCTCTTGATTTCGTACCTGAACTGTGATGTTTGTGCAGCGTCCAGGGTGGTGTCGTATATCAGTTCGGTTTCCATTTAGAATCCATCTGTAGTCAAGCAGAAAGCTATAGTTTGCGATAAGAATCGAACCGTCAACGTATGTTCTACCTCCAATTTTATGCCGTTAATTTTAAGTGTGGGTGTCCACCGAGAACTGAGCCAGATTGCGCCTTCCTTTCACCAAGAACGAACTTGAACAAAGGCAGGCGCATGTCTGGGCTAGTTGGTTGGTCATGCATCGCATCAGAAGGACACAGGCAGGAAGAAGAGACAAGCGCTTGTCCTTTCTTACTGTCTGTGTATTTCTGGTACCCTAGCTGCTCAATAATCATGACGTAAGTATTAAAAAAATGCGAACTTAAGGTACGTGTTTGTTGTAGTAGTATAGCAGTAGCAGTAGTAGTAAACTTGATTAAAGTGTTAAATTTGGCGTGTTGAAACATCTTGAACAAATATATAACAGCGCAAAGAGACAAGGACGAGGCGAGACGACACAGACGGCGCTGACCGTGTCGTCTCGCCTCGTCCTTGTCTCCTTGCGCTGTTATATTTGTTCAAGTAGTAGTAGTAGTAGTAGTAGTAGTAGTAGTAGTAGTAGTAGTAGTAGTAGTAGCAGCAGTAGTAGTAGCAGTAGTAGTAGTAGTGGTGGTAGCAGTAGTAGTAGTAGTATTCGTAGTAGTAGTAGTAGTAGCAGTAGTAATAGTAGTGGTGGTAGCAGTAGCAGTAGCAGTAGTAGTAGTAGTAGTAGTAGTAGTAGTAGTAGTAGTAGTAGTAGTAGTAGTCGTAGTCGTAGTAGTAGTAGTGGTAGTAGTAGCAGCAGCAGCAGAAGCAGTAGTAGTAGTAGTAGTAGTAGTAGTAGTAGTAGTAGTAGTAGTAGTAGTAGTAGTGGTAGTATAGTAGCAGTGGTATAGTAGTAGTAGCAGTAGTAGCCGTAGCCGTAGTAGCAGTAGTAGTAGTATAGTAGTAGTAGTAGTAGTAGTAGTAGTGTTAGTGGTGGTGGTAGCAGCAGCAGTAGTACTAGCCGTAGCAGTGGTAGTAGTATAGTAGTAGTATAGTAGTAGTAATAGTGATGGTAGCATCAGCAGCAGCAGTAGTAGTAGTAGTAGTAGTAGTAGTAGTAGTAGTAGTAGTAGTAGTAGTACCAGCAGCAGCAGCAACATGAGCGTTCAAACTTTACAGTCGAACGCGCGAAAACGAAACTATGCTGCGAGCGGGAAAGCGCGCGTGCTTCGATCTATTGGAAGGCACCTGCGCGGTCTTTCACTGAGGTTTTTGTTTTACACTAACTTTTCTTTCCGCACCTCACGGTCTAAAGGACCATTGTAACAAACTAAACTTGTGCAAGGTGAAAGTGGTCGCAGCGACTACGCTGCTGGAGTGCTCGCGGGCCGCAGATACTATTTACGCCCCGGACAGCTAAGCCGCTTCTGCGCGCGATGCTCATCGTAGAGATCGAAGAGGGCAGCACTAAAGCCAGTTCACATTCTCTGTTACAGCTTGTTCACTCCATTCACGGCCGATTGTTGGCTACGTCACAGCACGACGCAATGACGCACAGCGCTGTGCTGCACTTGAATTTTACGATCCACAAGCGCCAATAAGCGGACCACGATCACACGCGCGCTTTTTTTGTGTGTGCGTGCTGGCGAGCGGCATATGTAAATATAAATTGGTTTATGGGAAAGTAAGAGCGCAGTATCTGTCACAATAATTTCCCAGTCATAAGAATTAAGTGACGAAGGTAGGAACAAAAGCGGAAATAGATAAGGGGGTGCCGTAGTGGAGAGCCACAGATAAATTTCGACCATACGGCAATCCTTAACAAGCACTGATATCTATACAAGGACGTCTCTCTTGATAGCCTGCATCGCAATGCTGCCGTCGGCGGTTGGCTTCGAACCCGGGTACTCCAACGCTGTGTAGCCGGGCGCGCATTTAACCACTGAGCCCCCTCGGCGGGACAACGAGCATGTTCAATTTATGTGTCAAGCGCGAGATCATTTTTTATTTATGCGAGTACATGCAGCACCTCAAGGGCATTATTGCATGGGGGACAGGGGGAAAATTGGAGGAAAATATGTCTCAAAATGAACAGGTCACAAAAACTTAAAACGGCTAAACACAGTTGCCAGCCTATAGAAAGCGCTGTTCAGAAACGTGGCCATGATTTTTTTTTTTTTTTTTTTTTTATCGCGAGTTCTGGGGAGCAGCCAGGAACAATTCCGTTATGTTCGCTCTTCGTAAAGGAACGCACAGTACAAGTTCTGACGGCTAACTACCTGCGCCGGAGCTGCAGATCCGGGTTGCGCGGCGAGTGGGGAGCCAAGGCCTATGCGGCATTTTGGCAGTTCATGCCGCTTTTGTCCGAAAACCGGCAGCGAAGAAGGATGAGTGAATGATGCGCTGGAATGCGGGGATTACGTGCTGACGACGGCCACGCATGCGCTGTTTCGAGGATGGCGACGGTTCTCAGTACGGAAAGAAAGGACTCGGGGCGACAAGGAAAAAACTGATTTATTTATAGGAAGGGAAAGGCGCGGTAACTGTCTCACTTGATTTCTGTGGACACCGCAACCGCGCCGTAAGGGAAGGGAGGAAGATGGGAGTGAAAGTGGAAAGAGAGAAAGAGGAGGCGTAGTGGAGGGCTACGGAGTAATTTCGACCACCTGGGGATCTTTAATGTGCGCTGACATCGCACAGCACACGCCGAGGAAGGACGATGAGCAGAGAGGAGAGAGAAACGCGCTAGAAGAGGTCCACCCATCCTCGCCTCTCGAGGGACAACTGCACGCAAACGCGAAGATGGCTCGCTAGTCTATGCCGGCGCCTGTAACAGATAATTTACAGAGAGCTCCCTGATGACCTTAGCCGTAACTAGCAGTTTCACGAAATTCGGGCGCGCCTGAAATAGTTTACTTTTCTGGAAAGATATGTTAAACCTTAAAAGCCTTAACCGTTCATTTTACAAACCGCCCTGTTTTCATGAGCTTTATCACTCATCCGCTTTGATAATTTTTGCTTGAATTCCCTCTTGCCTAATAGAGTTAACTTTTCACTTTCTTTGCTTTGGGCCATTCCTTTCCCCGCCTTCCTTTCCGCTTGTACATCTATGTACCTATATCTATGAAAAGATAAGATAGCTTCGAAGATTTTGTGTGCCTCGCCCCCAAACCACAGAAGTCTCACCTCCTCCGAACAACTTGGACGCCATTAATTGCTCGAAATATGACTACGTAACCCTAGTACCCGGGTTGCATATTTGGCTTTACTCGGGGCGGTGGCTCCGCGAGAGAGAAAACAACAGAAGAGTCGAAGAAAGCGGGCTGTTCCGACTAGCATCTACCACCCCCAGAGGCGGCGCAAGCTTGAGGGAGCCGAGCGCAGCCGAGCGATTCAAGGCGCATGTTTTTTCAATGGGCGTCATGTTGGCCGCGGCAATAGCTTGAGAGCGCCTAGCGGTCCAGCGATTCAAGGCGCATGATTTTTAATAATAATAATAATAATAATAATAATAATAATAATAATAATAATAATAATAATAATAATAATAATAATAATAATAATAATAATAATAATAATAATAATAATAATAATAATAATAATAATAATACGTACCCGGCATCGATCCCGACCGCCGGCGGCTGCGTTTTGATGGAGATGAAACGAAGAGGCGACCGTGTGCTGTGCGATGTCAGCGCACGTTAAAGATCCCCAGGTGGTCGAAATTCCTCCGTAGCCCTCCACTACGGTTCCTTTTTCTCTCTTTCTACTTTACCACCCACCTTCCTCTCTTCCCTTACGGCGCGATTCAGGTGTCCACAGAAACAAGTGTGACAGATACTGGGTCTTATCCTTCCTGTGAAGCAATTATTATAATCGTGGAGTGGTAACATAACAGATATTTTAGGGCATGACTTGCTACACTGCAACACCAGTGAATACAGACAACACCCTGAACCCGGTAAGCTTCCCTGATGCTGCTAAAACCACGAGTTGCAGGGCCTTGGCTCTTGACTCTCAGCAGATGCCTGAACTTGATCGGTCACCTCTTTCATAAGATGGACCCCGAGCAAACGCTTTAGAAGGCTGCTCACGCCGTACGGCAAGCTGAAAGAAGCCTCGCCGCCCACAGGTGGGAGTTCCTCCCGCGGGTGGGTTTTAATCGCGGCGGCGGTTGCGCGCGCTCCGAACCTCGCGAGCGCGTGCGGCGCATCCGTTGCGCGTGCGTGCCCTCACAAAGAGTACCAGCGGCGCTCCAAGAATGCCTCCACCTGAGGCGGCGGCGGCAGATGCGGTGCGCTCCCCCCCTCCCCTCCCCCTTCCAGCTCGAGCGCACTCCCCGTCGATGAAGAGCGCGGAACCGTTGCGGGCGAGACGCAACAGGCGGTGCGGTGTGCCCCTTGCGCGAGCGCGAGGTGCGAGTTTATTTGCGAGCGAAAAGGAGCGGCCCATGCGGAGAGGGAGCGGTCCCGGACCGTGCTGCGCCTGTATCAACCAGCGGGAACTTTCTCCAAGCGATTCGCGTTTCGGGAAGGGAGATTACAAGGTGAACACAGCTGGCGCAGGGCAGGATTAATGGGAGATCAGTGAGACCAGACTTCGTCATGCACATTACGCGGTTAGGCTGATGATTTTAGGATGATTATGAGGTGGTACCAGGCGTGCGCCGCCAGGCGCACTCCACGCTCTCCGATCGTTTTGTCAGTGCGGAACTTTTTGATGGTGGAGGGAAAATTGGCCTTCCAGCTAATTGCAGCTATAGGCTAGCAAAGCAAACAGCGCGGCAGTGGAAAAGCGAGTTTCTCGTAATGCTAATTCAATATTATTTCCTCCCTTGTAGGTTCCCTTACAACTGAAGGGTTTTAATGACGATCCGTAGAGTGATCAAGGAAGCTATGAGCACTGGGAAAATGGCTCCGGACACTCACAAGAATGACCTATTAGCTTTTGGGCCTTGGCCCTCCGAAATATTTTTGTCGAAGAAATAAGTTTTTGACAAATTGCGATTAAACCTGCTTGCTTTCATTCCCTTAATTTATGAACCAGTTCTTCCTCAACAAGGACATTCAGACACGCTACTAAATAGAGCCCGAGGTCGAGTTAGCCTGAAGATCACGACAGCACATTATTTATTTGCTTCATTCAAATGTTTTATCGCTATTTTTATTTATTTTATTTTTTATTCATTAATTCTCTCTCTCTTTCCCGTCTCTCTCCTCCCTGCCCTCGTTCTTCCTGTATTTTTCTCTTATCTCATTTCCTTTTCGGCTCGTCTTTCTTTCAGCTTTTCATTTTTCCTCTAGTCATTCCCCTCCTTACTATCCTTTTGCATGTTTGTTACCGCTCTTCCTCCATTATTTCTCTCTCATTTTATTTTTCTTTTTCTTTCTGGCTTTTTTCCGTTCTTTTTTTCTTATTGTTCTTCTGTCCACCCCTTCCTCAATTTTTTTTTGTTTCCCAGAACTTTCGCCACCATCGGTGAAATCCAGCAGTGAGCCTGGCCTTATCAAATGCATAGCGTGATGACTTCCCTACAAAAGTTCGAATTAAAAGGACTTGCCTCTCAAGGAATGTGCGGCACGTGCGGACGCCAACAGCGTGCGCAAAGGCGAGTGATCTCCGCGAGAGATTTCGCCAACAGGTGCGAAGAGAAGCGGAGCACGTACGGATCGAGTCCGCGAACGAGTGCGTGCGTGGTATTTCAAACGTTTCGGCGATCATGCTTATACATGGCATCATCGGAAGCCCCGAGCGATCTAGCTAGGTCAGGGCGGAAACGAAGGCACATAAGCCGACTCAAAGCATGCGCTTTCTACAGCCGAACTGGGGGTGGCGGTTCTGCAGACAGGTTAGTGAGTCAGTCTAGCTTCTAGCGCTGTGTTACGCAAGGGTTGCATCCTGCGCATCGTGCTGGAAAACGCGGCCCGTCTTATTATTTGTAGCCCACCACCCTCTCGCTTTTGCAGCAGCTCTGGCTAGCCCAGCCCAGCGATGCCTATTCTCTCTGCTCAACGTGCACACCTGTGTGAGAACTTCTTAGCAGGAAAGAAAGTGCGCGAATATAAAAGGACCTTCGACCGGCAGCCGTGGCGCAACCGACCGCGCGTTTTTCTCCTCCCGGCAACGACGCTCGTCGGTGCGCGGAGTGGCGCCGTTGCAGCATCGAGTCGCGTGTGTTATGAAACGGCGCCCTGTTATATTTTCTTCCTGGTCGGACGCCGCGAGTGAGCCACGTCACCAACCGGGTCCCTCTCGCGGCGTCGACCAGAAGAGCGCAGTATCAAGGAGAGGGAGCGGTATCCAAAGGAGGAGCAACGACTCCCGCCTCCTCCTCTCCCTCGACGTCGTCGTCGACGGCGTCGTCCGACCGAGCCAGCGCACGAGAAGCGCGCAGCCCCCTCCTCGGACCCGCTCGGCTTCTTCTTCCTCGCTCAGCGCGAGTTCAACGGCACGCTGGCGAGAAGCAGCAGCAGAAGAAGCAGCGACGGAGGAGGCACGGCAGGACCGCGCGGTCGTTTACCGCCGGCCGTTTCCTGCGAAGTCACCTTGCGAGCCATCGCCAAGGAGAACCCGTTCACTGGCCCTTCTTCGCCCCCCCCCCCCCTTCCACCTTACTTCTCTTCCGTCCCCCCTAGGCCGGCAACCACCGGATCGCCCTTGCCGCCGAAAAAAGATGGCGTTTGGGGGGGGGGGGGGGGGGGGGGGGGTAGGTTACGTGGCTTCACTTGCCGCTGCGCGATGCCGCTTGCCGCACGCTCGTGCTGCTCCCCCACTGACTTGATCCACATCAACCCTCCCCCCACGCGTTTCGTCCCCCTCTCTGGCCCCCCACTTCCAGTCCGTATCCAGTCCTGGACCACAGCGTCTATGGCTCCTCAGGCGTGCACAGACAACAACCGCTCTGGGGAGAGTGCAACGTGCGGAGAAGGTGGCCGTGGAAGAAGCCATGCAGAAGATGCATGCCCACTGGCCTGATGCTGCTGTATAAGACCGCTACGGGGCCAGGCGGCGGGGGCAACTGGGCACGTAAACAACGCGCCAGCGGTGGTTGCCCGAAACTGAAGCGATACGCCGTCTTCAAGAGGCTCCCCTTTTTCTCAGATTTGACGTCACGTAGGCATGCGTGTCCGCGGGCAGCCCGGCATAGCATTGCATCCGACGTGTCTCTGACGCGTCGTTCGAAGCCGCCTCGACTAATGGATACGGAGATAGACAGTAATCTTCTGTTGGGCATCGTGGCGTGGAACCGGACGAGGATGAGAAACCAAGATCAAACGGATAAGCACTCGATAGCCAATTCAATTTCAGTTTAGCTTCAATCTGCCCTGAGCAACACTATTTTCGGAAAGCAGGTAAAGGGATAAGTTTTGGTGCTACGACATTTTTTCCTGGCAAATGCGCGCCTCTCGCTCAATTGCCTGGAGCTAGATAGCTTTCGGCTCCGCTGTCGATACACCTTAAACACTACAGCATAGTGTATTTCCCCTCTCCCTTTCTCTTACCGAGAATAAATGTTTTTCAATCAATCAAATTGAAGTGTGCCACGCATGTCGAGACTACGCATTTTTTTTTTTTTTTTGCATTTTACTTGTTTGTTGGAAGCTTTGTCAATCCACTTGCACAGCTCTGAACTGAACTGAACGAATGGGCGTAGCTTTTTATTAGTTATGACCCAAGTTACAGGAATGGCAAATTTTATCTCTTGTTTTCTGCGAACCAGTCGCTGTGTCTTGCTCATCTCCAGTTCTAAATGAAAATGCAAATAAAAATGCGTTTCCATAGTCCCGTCAGCCGTCCGCTGTGCAAAAACCACCGCCGATGTTCGGCCATGAGTGGATTTTATTCTCTCAAAGCCGTACGTCCCCTCTTACATCGATCGTTTTGAAACACCAGACAGCAATTTCTTCATTGTCTTCCCTTTATTGCTTATATAGCGTCCCCGAGAAACGAAATACTGCTGGCTCACATAAGCTCGCCATCATCGACAAGCTACCTAGACTGACCACAGAAGCATGTTTTACACAACGACATTACATTGGATCAGTTGAGCCCCCCCCCTCCCCCTTCCTTTTTTAGGTTGTAAAGTCGCCAATACCCCATGAAAACAAAGCTCCTTCAGAAAATTAGTGTCCGTCTGCAGTCACGGTTAATCTCATTTTACGGAGGCACCTGTCAGTTAGCTGCGATTTCATGGTAGCGTTTTAGGCTATCGGGAGAAAATAATTATCTCATCAAATTCGTTGACTACATGACGGGAAGTGATGTCACCAGATCAGAAGTGTTTCCAGTTCTTGGAGGACATTAAGCAACTGGAGCAAATTAAGTGACGTCCCGAGACTGGAAGTGACAACTATATATGCTTCGCTGTATATACGCGGTGCGCAATCTCCATTGCGTCTTTGTCTCCACTTCTAGACACCTTCTGGGAAACATCTAACCACCAGCTAATGACCCGAAGAGGTAA
Organism: Amblyomma maculatum; assembly: GCF_055883805.1. NCBI lineage: Eukaryota > Metazoa > Arthropoda > Arachnida > Ixodida > Ixodidae > Amblyomma > Amblyomma maculatum. The sequence continues at coordinate 53,395,420 of NC_139347.1, read as the reverse complement.
TCTGCTGGCAGGCCTTAGGGGGTCTGCAGACACCATGGCATGAAAGCATGACGTAAAGCTCGACGTACAGTCATGTCAGCCGCATAATTATATGCACCGAGATACCGCAATAATTTCTTTCCTCGTAATATTGCCAGCGGCTCTGTTTTCAAAGTTCATCTTCCTGACCGCTTGAAAACGAAGCCCTTTACGAGTATTTTGCCTTTAGAGGAGGAGGAGCGTAGCCAGTGTGTGTGTGTGTGTGTTTGTGCGAGGGGGGATTCGGTGTCAAGCACCCCCTGAAATGTTTTGAGTGCTGCATCCCCTTAGTTTCGGACTTTTTTTCGCCCGTTGTTTTTCGACCGACGACGTATAATACCTCCCGAAAATTATTTATTGCTACGCCACGGGTGCGTAATGCCCTTGGCGCTTTTGGGAACTCCACCGAAACATCAGAGAACTTCCTCTATTTTCGCCTGTTACCAAGAAATCTTTCTCAACCACGGCATAAACAAGCGGATTAGCAAGGTGGGAATTGTGGTGTCATGAGCCACACTTTGTATGCACTCGATCTAAGTGGGATAAGATGGACATGTATTAGTTTTCGTACACTCGTTATCCTTTTTGCGACGCAGATGATGTCTCAATTACTTCTAAGTGTTCTAAGCTCGCTCCCGAAGTTAATCCCCCTCACACGACCCTTAATCTGCATTTCTAGCTGCTTTATCTGAGCGTATATCTTCCGTCTACAACGCGAAAAACAAGGAAAACAGTCTTAGCGAGTTGTTTACTCTAATGGCGGAATGCTAAAGAGCTCTCGTTAGGCACAGCTGCAGCAATTTTACCTGGACTACGCGATAATGATAAAAGCACATAACGGTTCGCCGAAGAGGACGTACGCGACGCGACAACACGGAGAAATAGTGTAGATCAAAGTCGCGAACGCGTGCGCTGTATCTTTTCGTTCGCGCTTTTAAGTGTCTTGACTTGCAATAAACAGAAACTGTTTACATAGTGAAGAAAATATATTAAGACCAAGCATTTCGCTTACAGCAAGTGATACTTTCGTTAGGCCACGGCCGGTCTCGTGCGAGAGACCGGCCGTGGTTAGGCCTACAAGCCATGTGGACACATGCTATCGAGATTCGAGAATTTGCAAGGGCGGCGGAAACCCTTCAAGACTGACCGTGGTTTTGGCAAAGGGACTCTTCCCATAGGGATTTCAAAGTTACCTCGCCACCCATGTGGGCCGCAGAAATTAAAGCGCGAAAAAGTGAGAAGGAAAGGAGAACACTTTTTGTGCATCTCGGTGACCCATTGACGCTGCGATAGGCCCGTTTCGAGATCGGTTCGGGGCTTTGGCGCCTGCTGTATAGCGGCTGGACGCCCACGGGTGCAGAAGAACAGACTGCGGGGCTGACGCCGATACAACCGAACAGCCAATCTGAGTAAAATTACTCCGTAGCCCTCCACTACGGTTCCTCTTTCTCTCTTTCCACTTTCACTCCAACCTTCCTCCCTTCCCGTATGGCGTGGTTCAGGTGTCCACAGAAACAAGTGTGACAAATACTGCGACTTTCCCTTCCTGTGAACCAATTATTATTATTATTATTATTATTATTATTATTATTATTATTATTATTATTATTATTATTATTATTACATTTTGCCCCTTTCTACTTGTGCTGACCATGGTCCTGACTCTTGACTGCATGCCTGCTTCATCCGACGCAGCGGCAGTGGTTACGTACTGCGTGCTCAGCCAAATGCAGCGCTGGGAAGGTTAGGTTAGGTTAGGTTAGGTTAGGTTAGGTTAGGTTAGGTTAGGTTAGGTTAGGTTAGGATCTGTCGGGGGCTGCGTAGAGCGTCAGCAGTCACAAATGCGGGTAGTCCGGCGCTGAGTTCATATTCCAGTTTTATGCGACAGCATAATGTGTGCCAAAAGGCGAAATCTATGCGGTGGCGGCGCCTCCAGTCTGGGGCGTCCGCATGCTACAGTGGTCGATGACGCTTATAGGAGCATTTTCCTCCCTCCACCTTCAGGTAACCGCCTCTCTAATTCCCAGCAGCGGCGTCTGTGTGATTAAGCCTCCGCTTGCACGTCCGCGTAATAGATGGTTATCATGTTAGATTTCTTTCTCTACCGGCCACAGAACTGGCCGGTATGAAAATGCCCATGTACACTTGTTTAGAGAGGATGGAGAGAACCGACCAAGAATGACTCAGTCAAAATTAATTTAGAAGCAATTACAAACAAAAATGCAATAAGAATGGAATCAAACTGGAATTTATTTATGTGGTTATTTACCTATTTATTTTGATCAATTTAAAACAATGTGATTAGAATTGGAAAAGTTAAGCATGCTTAGGCATCGGTTAAACCAGCGGTCAAGCGAAAGCGGTACAATTACGTTCCCGTTGAACAGCGCGTTAACACGCAAATGAGACATGGGAAGCAAGCTTTTAACCCGAAGTCGCAGATTTTACCCTCCCCTCTTAATTGACCTCTAGTTAGCCCTTATGTATTAGTAAGAAAAACGCCCGACGTTTCAGCTGTGGAAGTAAAGAACACAAGCGGCCCATCGCATTCGGATGTCTGATTGCATATTTGTGTTACAACGCCGTTAAATTCGGCGTTACTTTTTGAGAGCATCGAATTTTTCGAATTTGAGCGAATTGAAGTTCGGCTTCGAATTTGCTCGGTAGGTGCAATCAACCGACGACCAAACAGTCACTCTCAAGGAGTGCTATTATATGCCCCCAGGTTTAGTCGGAGCCATGCGTTGCAAACAACGCGATCTTTTCTCCTTCGGAGGAAACGTACGTCCTTGCGCTGTTTCGTGACGCACCAGGTCGAGCTTCCAAGATTAAGCTTAGAGATAGATTGCCATGGAGGCGCTCATGGACGGGCATTCCTTTATAACCATCGCTTTCCAATTCTTATGTACGTAATTGCGCAGCGCTCGCCTATAGACAAGCGTCACCCGACTATGCTTTTGTTGCTTATTTTTCGTTGTCGTAAAGTCTGTTTTTTTCTGTTTCCCCGCGTATGGTTGGGCGCACTATTTTGTTCTTTACCCATCCACTTCTTCTACGAAGCAATCTGGGCCATTTATATCTTAGTGACAGGCTCGATGGTTTTACGCCCTGCAAGAGCCGAGCTTCTGCAATATATCTCCCCGCAATTAGCACTACTTGCGTCACATCGCACGTCCCTATGACGACTGGTCTACGAACAGCGTAGGGCGCAAGCAAAACTGCTTAAAAACAACAACAACAACAACAAACAACAACAGAGCGTAAACGGGACAACAGAATAGGTGTGAACGTCTCGCCTACCCGCGTAGTGCCGACGAATGCGTTAGACTCGTGTTCGGCACATCGCATGCAGCGGAAGTGACGACGCCAGCACGGAAACGCGACCCGTCTCTGAGAAAGGCACCTTGTCGTCGGTGCCGAAGCAGCGCGCTGTTTACGTTATACGTGCCTATAACGACTGGGCCGGCGACGCACAGCGTACAAAGCACACACTCGTTGTTCCGCTGCGGTGACTGTTCTCGGGTCGCGTGGCGGGAAAAAAACAAAGTCAGTACAAGCTGCTGCAAGAAGAGACGGCGCATATAGACAAGCAGTCGATGAACCGGAGTGTACTCGTTTCTGGCAGCGACGCGGATGCCCCGTGCCCCTACGGGCGCCCCAGACGGCGCGGTAAGATGAAGCCCTCAGAGCAGCGTGGATCGCGCCGCCATCTCACTCGGGCCTATCCTCCAACCGTTAGAGGACGTAAACAAGCTACTCGCGTAGACACGCGTACGGTTCTCACGCGGTTTCCGTTTCCCTTTGTTTTTCCGCTGCGCTGGTGGAGGCGTTGACTCCGCCGCTTGCCGCTAACGCCGAGTCGGAGACTCTGGTTACGATACGCGGAAGGCAAGCGCGCGAACAGCGTCATGGAGTCTGGAAAGCACTATTTCTTCCACCGTGCTCAAGACTCAGTAGAGATTTCGAAACGTCGGGGCGGTTGAATGCACGTGAAACGGGCAATGTTATTCACATGTTTACATCTAGCGACAGCACTGTAGGCCAGAAATGACGTATGCCACTTATGTAGTAATGAGGAAAACATTAAACGCTTACGTTAGATCCCCTATAAGAAGAAAGGGAAGATTTATTTCTATAGATTTCTGCCACTTTTAAACCGTGCCAGGTGGCTCTTTTGTGTACCAAACGTGGTAGGTGACAGGCGACTCTTGCCCCTGCCAGGTGGGCGGCACGAACCGCCTGTCACCGGTAGCAGTTCACCACGCTTCAAAAAATGGCGCATAGTTTTTATCGTCCTTGTCACTCATGATGCTTTCGCAATAAAAGCTTCTGAGAGCATCGCCGAATCTGCACTGGAGAAATGCGAAAGTTGCTGCTTCATACGGTACAGCTAGGTCTTGTGCCGCACAGCGCAAATTTCCGTTGACGGCGTTCGTTGTAGAGTTGCTGCAAATGTGAGATTGACAGTACGGCATCGCTCCTGTTGCGCGATGTCATCATAGCCACGTTATATTTCTATGCAGCTTTACTGTCACGTGATACTCATAACCATATGAAACACTCAATGATTGTTAATTAATGGCACACCTGATCATGATTTATGACCATCACTTTCGATAATAAAGTGGCAATTAAAAGGCACCAGATGCTTTTGAAAGTCCCATATGTGATTTTCCATGGGTCGGGGAACCACGTACATGTCACCAACTAACAAAGGAATTAGGTGTCGCGTTGGTGGGGAATATAATGCACCGTGTTTTTTTTTCTTTTTTTTTTTTTTTTTGCCTGCTTCCGGGTTGGGGCGTGACAAGTAACGGTATTGGCATCGCATGTGCGGGCTAAAACGCGACGGACTGCATGTGCTATTGGTCTACATGTGTTATGTCGAGGCTTTATAAAATTAACAAAAGAGAAGTGCCTCTACTCGCACCACATAAGTATAGCAGACAGCTATTTGTCTACATTAGTTAGTTTGGGCTGTATAATATAAGTGGGAAAAACCATGCATGTTCCTGCTGACTGCGAAGCAGCAGGAGCGACATGTACCGAGACGGTCATAGTCGTGTGATGAAGCGCGGATGGCAAAAAGGAACTCCGATAAACGTTTTTCTGCTTTTCTTGGATTATCTGATTCTCGCACATTAGCGTTTCGAAATGCATGGAAGTGCACCTTCCATACATTATACAACGTATCATAAATATTGCCCTAGCCCACTGCCAGTGGCGCCGTTTTCGGTTGCTTGGAAACGCATGGCCGCGACAATCATGCGCAAGTAAAACTTCAATAATGAACGCCTGCATGCAGTTCGATATTCAGCGCCTCTCATTTATTTTGAAGATCCACCAGTGGACCGCGATTCTGATTTATGGAAATCCTGAAAAGCCCTATGAATCCTTTGCAAAATTCTTAAAGTTGGGCTTTCTGCACAGCAAAAACCCCTTCACCATGGCAACCAAAGACGCCGCGTCCATTACCTACCCCTTCTGCCTTGTGTTGCTGTCGATCGGCCTTGTCTCGCAGGTACCGGCCTCACTCCTACCGCTTTTTAATGACGAATGAATGCCGCTCGCCAGGTTCGGGCATGACGTGTGACCTGATGTATAGAAGTGTTCTGCGCTGTACTTCTGCCCTAACGACAGGCCGCGCCGTCATGGTAAAGGAATTTTGTTATGCAGGAAAGGTGCCTTACGGGTCCGATGGACCCTCTGCAAAACTTGTTGGTCACGTATTCTTTTGAAAAACAAAACACGCGGCTCGAATGAGAGGGTGCCACCAATGCTTAATTCGTCGATGCAACAGTGTGCATGCTAGCCACTATTTGGCTGCTTTGTTATCACCACCTCGGCAAATTTCGTTATAAGACAGTCTACTAAAGAGAACTTTTAAAATTTCTAGATGAATGCACCGTGCTGTGAAGTGGTGGCTGCTGAATATATATTGAATAGCGCGGTGACGCTAAAAAAAGAAAAAGGAAGAAAAAAAAAAACATCGAGATGGAAGTGCTCACGGCAAACCTTCAAGCTCAGTCGGTCACAGACATTAAGGACATTTTATTATCTTTAAAATTAAGAAATTATCTGCTCTGTTTCGAGCCCAGAATCCACATATCAAGGAACGCTTGTAAGTTTATCTCACATTCCGGCAAGAAGAGTGTGATTTTTTTTTTTTTTTTTTGCCAATATTTTGCTCCTTGTAAGTGTACGTGGTCATTATATTGACCTGTCCGAGTTGTTTTGTACAAATGCAAAACATAATAAGAGAGCAGTAGTATTACTTTTGGTTAGTCATCAACTATTGCCTTTCGGAAGTGTGTCAAACAAAGAAAATAATGTACAAACAAAAATGCTTCTAGTACAAAAGCAAAATGATGTGATATTACATGCCTTGGAGCTATTATGGGTGATATCTGTGATTAGATGAGGAAGGAGTATTTTTAACTATTATGCTAATGAAAATATTAAAGAAGCTTGTATTGTGTCGCGCCGGCGCTGCTCTCCTGTGTAGGTGCCGTCCTTCGCAGTTTGGCGGTGCTGTGCGGCGCCCACCAGAGCGACCGACGGGGTTTCGCGCACACCATCGAAGGCATGGACGACGCGCGAAGCATAATAGCCTGAGTGAACAGGACGGCCACGTGGCCACGAGTTATCTCATGCCCCGAACGAACACAAAGGTTTCACGGCGCGCGCGCAGGGGCGCTCCTCAGAATTCAGGGAGCGCTCAGTAACTGGACAGGCATTTGAAAGAAGGCGCAAAGTGAGTCTCCACCATATGCTAGTCAAAAAAGTACAGTCAAATACCCAGAAGTCAACGGAAACTGGAATCCCCTTCCGCTATTGATGGTGGTTTAGCCGGGTGAGAGTTTAACCTCCCCATTACTTTGTTTCCTTTTCAACATATACTGTCGAGCGATGGAACTGTGGTCAGCGGTTTACTGTAACCCTCCCACAGCAGCGCGTACGCGCATCCGGCTAGCGGCAACAAAAGGAGCCCTCAAAAAACCATTATCCTTCAATCCTTTCCCACTCCTCAACTTCTCAGGAATTAGTTCTAAAAATATAACAACCCAAGCCCCCCTCTATGCGAACAATGCATAGGCTTTATTGACAACCAGCCAGCCAAGAGGCAAAGATAAGGGTGCAGAAAATTTTGGACCTGTTTCCGGTTACCAGCACGTATTTCATCCGAACGCGTGGCAAAACGGTGTATATGAAGAAAGACCGCGCTAAGAATGCTGTGAGTCATGCGATAGGCACATCTGAACTCAACAGCTACAAAATGGAACAATGACCCAGCAGCCACGTAGTAGCGGCAAGAGCGGAAGTGCTGGGCTGCGATGGTTGTGCTTAGTACTTAGTGTTTGTGTGTCAGTCGCTTCACGTCAGTGACAATAGTGACAGAGATGGAATGGATTTTCTTTTTCTCCTATTTGCACTCTCGATGAATACCGACTAGAATTTTCGCAGAACTGAGATAATTGAACTGAATTTCTCAGCTCGACTCCCGAACCCAATCTTTCCTCTTTGTCTCCCAATCGAAGATTCTCTTCTCTTCCCCTGCATGTTTTTCTTCTTCTTTTTTTTTTTTTTTTCTTTTTTATCCCCGAGCGGTCGCCTCCGCTACCAGCGGCAAGCCCGTTTTGGGACAGTAGCCGCATGGTTTCGCGCCAACGCTGCATATGCACCGCAAGGATAGAAGTATAAAAGTATGTCCTCAAAAGTAGCATTCACGTGTTTTCACACAAAAAAGCGGATGGAGTGTGCGTCTCTGACCTTTACAAAGAAAAAAATGTTAACCTCTCGCTGGGTTCGCATGTCCAAAATCAAGATTTTCATTCTCACTCATGAATAAACCAAGGCTGTGTTTCAGGTGAAACACTGAAGGCGGCTATGAGCGGGTGGAAGTTATTGACCACGTGGTCTTGCTTTGTTTAGATGACGCACGTGCGTAAGCGCGGCACGAAACCACATTTGCGCGCTAGTGTATTAGGTTTTTCGGGGATATATTCGCAGGTGAGTGCTTCGTTAATCGGATGAACGTGAAGAAATAGAAGACTCTTTTGGAGACAACAAAAGATCTGGCATGGCCGGCGGCAGTGGAGTGGGGGGATTGATGCGCCCTATCAGCTACCGCCTGCCAGCACTAGGTTCGTGATTTTTCGCTCACAACATCGACGCCGGCGCTAGATTTCCGGTTAAAATAAACTATCAGGAACTTAGCGGTCATTTGTAGATGTCGGCGAGCTATAGCTATCGCGGGTCCCCACTCGCCTTTGCTTTTTCCTTTTACTTTTTGCTTATTACCAAACGAACCCCCCGCGGCGGCTCAGTGGTTAAGAAGTTTGGTTACTGAACGCGGTGATCTCGGGTTTGAACCCGACCGTGGCAGCTGAGTTTCGATGGAGGCGAAATGCAAATGCGTCCGTGTGGCCGCATTCAGTGAACGTTGCCCCACAACACCACCTCTTTTGCCTTTTGCTCCCACGTACCCTTCCCTCAAGGCACGGTTCAGTTTTGTTGGGTTCAGATGACCGCCGAAAAGGGTGACAGAAACTGCATAAACCATTTTTTTTTTTTTAAACGTTCAACGCAAGGAGAAGTCGTTATAGTTGCCCACAACGAGGGTAATAGAGACAAGACGCCTTTCTGCACTTAACGCTTATATGAGCGGCGCCCTTACACAGATTGCTAAAAGCGCATTTAAACGATGTCCACGACCTAAACGGCAAATCGGCCTGCGGCGTGTGTGTACGCGACTGGTTTGCTGTGTTGCGCAATGCAGCCGGCCCAGCAACGCGGTATCGCACACGCGTTGCGCTTAAGGTTCAAGGTTACACGTTGCCGCTTAGAGACTTTCATCCGTGCAAAAAGGGAAAACAGAACATGAACCTTTACAAAGACTGGCGCCGTGTTTAGTTTGACGTTTGAGTTAGGTCCGGGCGTCGAGTTCGAAAAGAAAGCAGACATCCTGACATTGTTCACGTTCCGTCTCATGACTGCTTGTGCAATGTGTGTGTAAACAAAGTGAAGCGGCGACAGGTCAACGCTCGGCAAAGAAGCACGGTTCCTGCTGCCAAGTATTTCTATCGTTGGCGGCCAAAACAGAGGCCGCGTAGATACAGCGCGACGCCAATGTCAGAACGACGGCGTCGTACACTCCTGCTACTGCATGCGCTGCCAAGTCCCGCTACTCTCGGCGGTGTGTGCCAGCTCTCCTCAGTCTCGGCCGAGCTACGCTCGCGGTCGGTACGATTAATGCGAAACGAAGACGAAGAAGCCTCTGCCGACTGCCGGGCTAGCTTGCCAAGGTAAGAAGGGACAACGCTCCGACGAGGTAGCGTGGCATATGGATCGGCGCGCACCTGTGGTTACGCACGGGAGGGCGGTATTGCGCACGAATTGGACGCGGCCTCTGGTGCGTCTTCTTTTTGTTACGCGTAGTCGCGGAGACGAGCGCTCCATGCGAAGAAAAGGTGAATAACATTTGCTGTGACAGGCTCGACGAGCGGATGTTTCCTTGGTAGCAGTCACGGCCCCCAGGCCTCCGCACTGGACAGAGCGTCGAGTTTCCGTCGCGACTTGCGTCATTGCGCTGCGCGCAGTCCTACACTCGCAGAGCGCGGGTGTCTAAGATCTAACGATCTTGGAAACTAATAAGCGCGCGTGTGTATTGATGGGGCGGACGGCGAGGTGCGCGCCTCTCGCCGTTTAAAAGAGATGGACGCCTCACGGCGTCTGCGCAGTGGAGAGAAGCCCGGTCCGTGAGAAGATCGCCCGATTCCGTTGGCACAGAGGCCAGTCAGGGGGACCTCCGAAGAAGCCCCTCCAGCATCGTCCGGGCGGCAAGGGGGCAATGGCGGAACGCTCTCCAAAGTTGTGTCACTGACCGACTAGCCGCGAGCTAGGAGCTCTAAGAGGGCGCATGCGCGCTGAGGGCCCCCCCCTTCCACCCCACCCCACCGCCACCCCTTCCCCTCAGCCCTGTCCTTTTCTTGTCCTCACCTCCGGAGGACGCAGAGCCATTAGGAAGCAAAGGCCTGCCTGTTTCCTCGCGGCACCCCCCTCCTCTTCGCCGGCTCTTTTATCCCCACGCAACCGAAGGAAGCCGGGAAAAACAAGTTGCCCCTCGGTGCGGGGCAAGTGCACGCGGCGCCCTCTCTCATTGGGCCCTCTATCCTCCTCGCCCGGCGTGACGTAGCAGCCAGCCGCTGTCGCTTTCGCTCACCTTGGTAGCCGACTCCAGTAGCCCACTTTCGCAGTGAGCCGTCGGACGTTGTGGGTTCCGGCCGCGCGTTCGCCCTCTCTCCCGTGGTCTCGCCGGAGCCCGGCTGCAAGACGTGTGTTTGACACTTCGCGCTGTGTCGGCGTAGCTGCTGTTGCGCTCGCGTCCACTTGTGGTTTCTTGTGCTTTCATTTCCCGGACCTGGATTACTGACCGGCGTGGTCCAGCATGCCTAAGGCATTCCTGGTGCGGAAGACTCGGATCCGCTGGCACCCAGCGGCGTCTGCAAGTCCTGCCGCGGTGACGCCCCCGCCAAGCCCCGAGCAAGCGGTGCCGCAGGCGCTGGTCGTCTCCAGGTGCCCGCCGCTCCCGGGGAACCTCGTCATTGGTGAGATATGCTGCTGCTGCTAGTTTCATTCTACTTATATATGTATTTTTTTTTAATTCAGGTGGCAATCGGCCGCACGTAGTGCCTCTTGGTAACCATATTAGACAGACGTGAACTAAATACTCACCGAGTGCCCAACTTATGAAGCTTCCAACGTTACAACGGCTTGCAGCGACCTAACGCGCTGGTCTCGGCGTGTTTGCACCCCTACTAAGGAAGCGAATGATTTGCGTGAAACTCTCACATTTGGCTAGACGCGACTTGTGTCGACTGGTTTGTCGTTCGTGCTGCTAGATCACACGTGGGATGCATGCTGCAGCCTTGAGCAAACATGCAGCTCGCCGTTTTCTTGTCTGCGAAGTAGGCCCATCTCAATCGTAATTTCTAGTCTTCGCCGGCCGCAGTGCACGAGTTGTGCTGAATGGCGATTAACGTTGCGGAGTTTCATAGGGCTGTGAGAGTCCCGAGGCAAAGTTGTGCGCCTGCAATTCTTTAAAAACGCGTAATTGCATCCAGTACGCTGTCGCCCTTTGAAACACTTTCTGCGCCCACGCGACAAGGTGCATGAGAAGGGGCGAAGCGCGCGCCGGCGATAGAGCCCGGAAAAGAGAAGCCCTTCGGGTGCGTCACGGGACGCCCGGCGGATACCAGAAGCGGGTCGGCGGCGGAGATGGGACCTTGAGGACCGCGCCGCGTTTTCCTTGAACTGGGAAGCGAGCTGCCCTTGCCCTTGGTGCCGCGCTCGCGGCACCGGAAAAACAGCCGGCGGTAAACACGTGTCGCAACCGCGATGATGCCCGCCTCTCTTTTGTCGCGGCTGCTCAAGTGTTCGGCAGATTCTGCGGCGCGGCTTCAGACAAGAGCGGTTAATCTGTCCTGCGTCTCGAGATCCGCTGTCCAGCCGAGTCCCGAGCGCGCTATCTCCGCGCCAACGGTCGGTCCGGGCGCCCGGCACAGCAGTTGTGTATCGCCATCGCAAGCCGTTTCCCCTTCCTTTTTTCTTCTAACGGTTCTTGGTCGCATCTGGTGTTTCTTCGTCGCGATGCGCGCACCAGATGTCCGCGCGCCCAGCGTCTTGCGAAACTGTCCGTTTTTAACGGGCCCTCCGCGTGGGTCAGTTTTTCCTCCGCGGCTCGCTTGCCACCGGTTGTCTCCCGGGCTGGGCCGTGCATGTTTAACTGCGCTTGGAGGAAGAGCTCTGCATCGGCGACCCCCCCTCACACTCCCGAGGCAAAAAGAAAAAAAATATATATATATACTGTCTTCGCAGCACGCATGCGGCGTTGTATTGCCCTTTGGAAGCATTGCAAGATTTTTTTTTTTTTATTAGTTGCCTGTTGAATCTGCCACCGAACACCTTCTTGGTGCTCGCTTGTTCGTTGAAAGCTGTCTAGTTGCATCTTGTTTATGTTTTTTTCTTTTTCGCCAGAGTCTTACAACGTAATGTTGCTTCAGAGCGGTGAAGTATCGAAATGCCGAGTCACTTTCTCCTCGTTTGCAGCCACGGGTGATCGGGCGTTTCGAACGTTCCCGAGATAATGGAAAAGAGTTGGAGGGAGGAGGGGGTTATGAAGGATGAAAGGATGAGTATGGCGTTGCGACACGTACTACGGCCAAGCAGCAAAGGGCCACTAGAGGAGGGCGCTTCGTCCGCCCCGGGCAGCAAGAAAAGAAAGCGGTTAAGATGCCAGAACCGCGTCGTCGCCACGACGAGCTGATTCGCGAGCCGCGCGCACCTACACGGGCAACGGGTCATGTATGGATATTGGCGGCAGACGCGCACGGAAAAGGGTCCCGCGGAACCGTCCACTATGCCAGGCAAACCGGTTGGCGCTGGCGCAACGGCTCGCTGCTCGGTCCTTTCTCCGCTGCCAGAGGAAGGTGAAAGTGTAGCCGTTCATTGCCAAGGCCGGTCTCACTCTCGCCGACCGTTCACTCGCCGCTGGGAGAGGCATTCCGAGGGCGGGGAGGAACCTGTCTGCATTCAGGCGGCGTGACAGGTTGCGTTGTCGCCGCCGCTGCGGCCGCAGTTTCCGTTACTTTTTTGTGTCGTTGCGCCGCCGACGGAGAGGCGCGCTGACGTGAGACGCGCTAACGACTTTTTCTCTGCTTGCGTGCGCTCACTCTCACGCTCGCTTCGTTGTTCTTGCTGCGTAGCACGAAATTACGACTACTGCTGCTGCCTTCTCAAGCAGGCGACTGAAGCTTTGCTGGGGTATATTCAAATTGGGGCCTCTAAATACTCGTGCAAGTAGTGCCGTACAGAACAGCCAGAAGCAGTGGATATCAATAGTCATAACGTGCATGCAAACAGGGCATCATATTGTTAGCTTCATCGCAGCTCTAAGTCAAAGGTGGAAATATAACCGAAACTGTTCGAAATATCACCTCTCGTGACAAGAAACAAAGTAAACGGTAAAAACCATCCGCGCACCTAGACTTATTGAGAAACGTGCAGTTACAGAAATCCCGCATGGTTACAAAAGTGTCGTGGTAGCTCACAATGCTTTCGTCGCAGTGAATACATTTGAAGCTACAACAGCTTGGAATGATTGCTGCGCTTACAAGCCTTTCCTACTGGTCTGTTGCTGGTTTGTGAATGAAGCTGATAAACAGTGGCGTTCATAGCTGCTCCCCTGTTTGAGACCAGAAACAATGGAAAAGCTGAGCTTTAAGGCTACATCCTTTATACTCTCAATGGTGTCGCATGTCGAGAATGGGGTGATTTATGAGAATGGTATTATGAGGTAGATGGTGAAAAAATGTATTTGGAAAATTTTGTTCATGAGTATTTAGTTAATTACAGCCTAAAAAGTCGATTCGACGTCGAAATAGCCATGGACGTTGGTATAGTGTGCAGACGTCAAAACAGCCACGAACGCCGAAATTGTTTAAAAACACAGAAGAGTGGAGAGTTGGACTTGTTGGTTTACGATTATGTTGGGAACAGCGCTAACAGAGGACGGAGCGCCTGTGTTGTGTTCTCGCGCCGTCTTGTGCTAGCGCTGTTCCCATCATGATGTGCAAGAATGTTGCAAAGCTTTAATGTAAGGCCTCGTCATTGCGTTACAACATCGAAAACAATCAGTCAAGGGTAAAAGAGGTCAAAAGTAGTAAAATAGAAGAAAAAGTAAAGAAATGCAAAAGAGAGAAATGCAAAAAGCAAATGGCTGCAAAGAATCGCAGGAAATTCTTTCGCCTTACCGCACCTAAGAGATATCTAAGTGGCTCCTACGATTTTATTTTTTATTTATTTAATTCGCTCACTGTCACCTGCACTCTGAGAGCTAGGCTTTGGAGTGCATCATGGCGCCCGTGACGTCACGTGCAACCTGTGTACGCGCACACGCATTCGAATATTTCCTTGTCTGCCAATTGCCAGGGGATGTGAGCTTTGGATGTTTAACGTTCTCCACCGGATCAGCTGTGCGGGTAGCATAAACAGAGAATGACCCCAAATGTGTTCAGATTTCCTGTTACAATCGAGCTATCCCTTTACGTGCCCGAATGACGTCAGAACACTCAAAGTCAAGCACCGCTCCGAGAGTTTTCCACTCCCCGAGTGCGACGTGTGTTATCTTTGGTTAAGTTGATAGCGCCGGCGTCTGCGCAAGGCCTTCGAGGAAAGGTCAGTGTTCTCGACACGATATCCATTTAACAGTTGCGGGTTCCTTACTGGCCTGTTATCGTTTTAATATGCAAGGTCGTTGCCGCGTGCACGCAGATTCCACGCGCGCCTTCAGCCTTATCAGTACTGCGGCACGTGTCACAGATATCACGAAATGATCCGTGCTTGTCTCGGAGGCCTATCGATGGCGGTGGTGCAAGACCTCAATCTTCCTTTCTTCTTCCAGTCTAGTTAGTGCATACTGTTCTGGAATTTGGGTCCTGCTCCTAATCTCAAGAAGCCATCACGGGTTCTGTCGTCTCTCGCGTCGGATATTCACAACCTTGTTTCATTTTAGGAGTTATATATTGCATCCTCTTCCTTCCGTTGTACGTGAGCTGAGGCAGTTGGCAGAAAATGGGGCACCGGCGCGGCTTATTTTTCTTCATAGATCTTCGCTTCTGAATGAAAGGAAGTGGCAGTTCACATGAATGTGTATATTGTGACAATCTCCTGTGGTGCTTCATCTTTTATGTACACGGCGTATTCGCAAACACACAGTCTCTAATCTTAATTCACTTAATTAAAACAGAAGCAGCGTCTCGCAAAGCAGATCGATGCACTCTTGCAGTGTGAGAACTTCGACCCTTGCGGCCAGTGTGCGACAGATCCAAAAGCGAAAGTGCCTCGCGTTGTGCCCGCAGCGGCAAATCCTCGTGCGAAAGCTCGGCGGAGTCAGAGTTTGCATTGAGACCCTGAAAACCCCCCCTCGCTCTGACAAGCGTCTCCCATCCTAACTTTTCCGGCGCCAGGGGATAGGTGATCTCTTTCTCCAAACTAAGCCGGCGCGCCGTGAAAGTGGTCAAGCGGCGCCACGAGATACCATCGTGGGATGGCCCTCCTTTCTGGTCCGTTTCGAAAAGGAGAGCGTGCCGTCGTATCGGGCCACCCTGGGCGCTCGGTAACTTACTGACCCACACGACGACAACAGCAAAACAGCGGCACGCGCCGCCTCGCGCAGATGTCCGGCAAAAGTCCTTGAAATGCACCAGGAAGCAATTTGCAGAGCGGCCAACCCGGCAGCTGCCCGGCTCGAAAAACGCGCTCCCGCCCCCACTCCCCCTCCGCACTGGGGGCTAAACACTGCCCCTGCAGTGTCGTTCTTCTACAGCTGCCCGCGCACGTAGTACCGCGGTGGCCGTTTTTCGCGGAAGGAGAGTGCTTCTTCTTCCTCCTCCAGGTGGAAGGGTGCCTGCGGGCAGGAATGCTCGCGCAGGGAAGGAGCGCCGTTCTTCCTTGTCCGCCAAGAGGGTTACGGAGCACCCCTGGGTTCTTTTCTCTCCTTCGTGGCGGTCGCTGCTTCCTCCCCCACGGTCGTTTTCTACGTTCGCTGACTGCTCGTTCCACTGCCGGCCCCCTCCAATGGATGGATGCACGTCGTTTCTGACCTTCTCTCTGCCTTTTCTCTCTGGTAGTTTAAAGTTACTTTATGTTTATTACCAGGTGCGCGCCCGCTTTTATTGGCGCCCTCGTTAACGAAGCTTCGCGTTTTCTTTTTCCTTCCACGGGCAGCTGAGACGCATCCTCCGCCCATATCTCTAGCTGCGGTCCGTTCTTTTTTGAGGAACTGGCCACGGGCCTCTCAGGTCGCGCGAGCGCCGCGGTCTGAAGCGTCGGTGATTTACGATTAGCTGCGCACGTTAAGATCCCGTAACGATAATTATATATGTATCTTTTTCGTTGCCTCGGTCTAACCAGCTGTGGCTCATCGTTTGCGTGTATGAAGCCCCCATCCTCCCTCTTATCTTTTTTCTTAGCTTTAAGGTGCATTTCTAAAAAAAAAAAAAAAAAAAAAAAGCTTGGTCGTGTGAATCCCGAGCGGGTAACTCGTCTAACTCGTTTAAAATGACTCCTCCAGACACCACGAAACGTGATCACGTGACCACCCCGTCTCGCACACACAGCAGCATTCAGTGGTGCCAACTAGCGCTGGTCACCCACATCATCGCGGGCGAAGTCGTCATTATTTTTATTACAACTATTCTTTTGAAGAGCTATTCGATGCTTCTACCCATTAATTTCAGCTAAAACCTTAGAGGCATCCCTTCTGAAGGAGCACAAGGAACTGCTCCAGTTTTGCGCACCTCTTCGAGCAGCTAACAGAGTAAATTAACCAATAAACGTTTCCACCACCACCACCCAGTGTGAACTACTTCGCCATTCTTGAGGAGCCACGACTGTTCCCGTTGCGATTCCTTTGTGCCTTGTATGACTGTGGCCTTCTTATGAATGCCACTTACCCGCCGCCTTGTTTTCGCGCGCCCCACAGCAACGTGGACACACCTTGGATTCTTCCGAGCAGTCAGGGGAGGGACAGACAGAAAAAGAAAGCGGTCCCCGCGATGTGGGGTGTCGCTTCCGCGGCGGCGACGGTCGCAGACAGGGTCTGTCCGGGCTGCCCACCTCGGCGCTGCACTTTCGGCTCGGGAAGCAGCGGGGAAACCGTTGAGTGAGCAGCGCGTGGTCTTGGCTGTTGTCCACGCACGTCGTCACCCGCTTCTCTCTCGGCGTATCCGGATTTTTTGCGTTCTTCCCAGCAGCGCCGATGCATGCTCCGGCGCGTTCCGCGAACGTTTTTGCTTTTGACGCGCGCGGCGACGGGGTGATCGCAGTGGCGCTTTTGTTTGTCTCCCTACCTGCGTTCAACGGCCGACTCGGACCCCGTCCTGCGGTCTCTGCGCGAGATGCCACTAAGAAAAAGCCTTTAACTTTCGCTCCCCCATCCCTCTTTCTTTATAGGGGCGCGGACCTGTTCTAGCGGTTCCCCGTTCTTTGTTTCCGTGAGACACGTCGTGGGTGCTTCGTCTGGCGCCACGAAACGTAGCGCTGCTTCTCTATGACGGCTATGAAATATGTGGAGGGGTTTGTCGTGCTCGGCACAAGTCCAACAAATACTTCTTTTCTTTATTTTGAAGTTTCAACCATGCGCTTTTACACCAAAGGAATCGGTACAAAGGGCTATACAAGGCGATGCTCCTCCAGTTGAAACAATTTGTTCTCTGTTACATGCTACGTTATGTTTGGATGCTAGTACAGGACATCCGTGCACACAAACGAGGCCAAGGTTAACGAAGATAGAACAGTTGTAGCTTGATAACTTTGCTCAACAGCGATTTGGCGTAACGCTCACTTGCAAAGTTAAATTTTTGAGAATATTCATTTGTACACGTGCTTATGTGTTGCTTGGCTTCCTTTCACCTGTTTCGCAGACCTGGGATCCCCTGCCTCGAGTTGCGAGCAACGGAGCAGTCCGCCAACGAGTCACCGTAGTAGCCCTCCGGTGTCCCCTCCCACCCCACCGTCCTCGAACGAAGGCGACAAGGGTTGCGCTCAGAGCTGCGATGAACCGTATCTATCGTCCGAGGACTCTTCGGAAATGCCGCCGACGTCGCTCCTTTCGGCCGCCTACCGGTACACGATGCACGTACGGCCACCCCAACACCCGCTGCCTCCTCCATCGCTGCCGCAAAGCACAAGACCACTTCCCGCGGACGTCGCCGAGCCGAGCTCGCGCCGAGTGCCCGTAATCCAGTCGCCCATCTCCCGCTACATACCTCCACCATCGCGGCTGCTGGCGCCGCTCGTGCCCCTGTCCATGGACATGCCGCTGGATGCTCGCACTACGGTGCTGTCCTCGCCCGAACCGCACCACCAGCTGCCGCCCACATCTCCGGTGGAGCTGACGCGGCGCACCGCCGTCGAGCCACCTCCTTGCACCACCTCCGAGAAGGCGCCAGAAGACGAGTCTCCGCCGGCCGCTCCGTTGAACATCCGGATGACCCTCCTGCAGCAGCGACTGGGCCTGACCGGCGACCTGCCCATCGAGTTCGTCAACGGTGGCCACGGCATCAAGAATCCACTGATGAACAAAACCGGTCGCCGTAGTAGCAGCAGCAGCAGCAGCCAGCCATCCGAGGCGAACCACGACTCGAGCAGCAACCAGAGCGCGGGGTCAGTGGAGCCTCTCAGTCCTCGTCCGAGGGCGCCGCCGCCGCTGCCTATGCCGCAGCCGCCGCCACAGCAGCGGCCGCTGCAGCAGCAGCCCGCAGCCAGGCCCCAGCAGAACAAGTCAGTTTGGGTCGTGCACTGAGCGCTATGCCACTGCTTTGTGGCGTACGAGTCTCACGGGCGATGCGCTGCCGAAACGATTTGGTGCGATGTCTGCCGAGGATCGCCTACCATTACTCAGGAGCGAGCGTCTCTTTTTAAACAGATCCACGCAGTGGTGGCGAGCCGCCGGCAGATAGCGCAGGCGTGCGCATCGGTCGTAACCCACGGACTGTGGCGGCATTGGCTTTCGATAATATGATAATCCATCTACGAAATCGCAATCGATCCTACCGACATTACTATATCGGTATTCTATTAAATACATTTGACATCTGTAATGAAAACAGATTCGCTAAAAAACATTGGAAGCTTCCGTGAGACAGTGGCACCAGCGCATTTTGTTAGTTTAAGCATTCCTTAGGTGAAGTAAGAAATTGCATAACGTATAGGCAGTTTTAACATGTCGTTCTGAGAGAGCAGGGCTTAGCTTGCACGGAGTGAACAAACAGTTAACCACGATTCCTCCTCCTCTTCAACAGGCTCTCCTGCCAGGAGTGCGGAAAGACGTTCGCGCTTCAGCGACTGCTCAATCGCCATCTCAAGTGCCACAGCGACTACAAGCGCTACCTCTGCACATTCTGCGGCAAGGGCTTCAACGACACATTCGACCTCAAGCGGCACACACGAACGCATACCGGTAAGAGTGCGGCGGCGACCTGCGTTGCTTCGCCGATTTGTGTTATGTGAAAATGTGACTGCTTAGAATGAAGTTTCGAAGAAAAATAGTTTCAGGGTCAGGCGTTGCACCGCATTCCCCAGTTGTTGTGTTCTTTTTCATTTTGGAAAGTCCTATTGTGTAATGTGTTCGTGTTAATTTTGAGACTTACGTGCATCTGGTTTTGATTTGTTTACAATTCGACCCCGAAGACCGCTGACGCTGCATAGTTGTACACAAACACAACACACACACACACAAGATTAAAGTAAGACGTTCACACCGATGATGTGAACGTCTTACTTTAATCTGTTGTGTGTGTGTTGTGTTTGTGTACAACTATGCAGCGCCAGAGGTCTTCGGAGCCAACTAGTCCGCTCGCAAGTACTACTGAACGATTCGACCATAGAGCAAGTCGAATGTGCTCCCGACTTAAATCAAACAGGTCAGTTCATTTTGCGCAAAGTTCGCACCCTAGTGTACTGTAAAGAAATAACGATATTGGGATGACAGTGTGCTGACCACCATTGGCAGATTGTGCTTGTTCGATGATTTCAAGTTCGTTTTTGGCCATATTGCTAACGGGCCGTACTCTCTGTCGTCGCGCAGGTGTCCGGCCGTACAAATGTGGCATGTGCGACAAGTCGTTCACACAGCGATGCTCACTCGAGTCGCACACGCTCAAGGTACACGGCATCCAGCACCAGTACGCGTACAAGGAGCGTCGGGCCAAGGTGTACGTGTGCGAAGAGTGCGGCCACACGACCAACGACCCGGAGCGTCACTACGTGCACCTGCAGGAACGTCATCCTTACAGCCCAGCCTTGCTCAAGTTCTACGACAAGAGGCACTTCAAGTTCTCCGAAGGGAACTTCCCCATGGGTCTCCTGCGCGTCCATTCCTGAACTGTCTCTCTCGCGGCTGACGACGACGACGTGCGGCCTTTTGTCTGTGATACCTACACAAAGTCTTCCCCCTTGTAAATATGGCGGCCCTGGCAAAAGGGCCTTGGCATTAACTTATGTTCCCCACAACGCATTCCTTTGCAATCTCAGCGTCATTCCTCTTCGTTCCATGTCAGTGTCTTCAGTGATTCGGGGCGCGCACTTTTCGTTGCTGGCCCTACGGTGCCGTCCAAATGCATCTCCGGGAAGCCGCGGTGCAGTACAAACTTGTCCGTTGAAAAGACACTTGTTTTTCCATTTGTTCATTTTCATTCAGTCCATTCTTGTTTTCTTTTTAAAGTTTCTTCTTTCGACCTCGCGGTCTACCAAGTCCTTCGCCTGTTCAGTTTACAGAGCGGAAAGGCCGTGGAGCGTCTTCCCTTGTTCGTGAATGTCTTTGTTTTGTGTTCAATAAAGTCACAAGTATGTTGTTCTAGTAAATTTGTCTTTTGTTTGTGGCTATTGATGTGATGTGCTACACAGGGCCGGGTTTATGAATAAGCCTCACTTAGAGGGGAGGCGCCCCTCCTGTTGTAAGTCTAAGGCGCCGTCGAGGGACCCTATATATAGTAGGCTATCATTTTCATGTTTCAGGGCCAAGTGACGAGGGGCCATTAGACAAAAGATGGCGAAGCTTTGCCCGAGTGGCCGTAGTTTCGCCTTCGTCACTTTCTGTTCGGAAACGCTAAATCCTCGAGATACGTTTTAGGTGGACCGTAGAAGGTTCTCACACTTTTTTCATTGATTAATCTTTTGGAGAAAAATGACATTACCAGTAATCATTAGAGGAAAAAAATATTTGAAACTTCGTTGAGTCAGTTAAAAAAAAAGCAATCTCAATAACAACTGTGAGCAATTAATTATCCCCCACCCCTAAAAATTTTTAATTACAGTTCTGGCCGCAGCGATGGCCTTGCGATTAGAGCACTCTCCTCGTGTGCGCTACATGCTGGACTCGCATAAGGGAGGAGAAAACATTACGGGCTTTGTTTCGTCTACAAAATGGAATCGACATGGTTGTACTACGTTATATTTCTTGAGAGATGGGGAACTATGCCTCTCTGCCCTCCTCTGACCTTTTGACATACTCTGTTGCTTATGCAATTATGCGGTGCACGCAGCAAATGAATATGCACGTACGGTATTGCCATTAGAAACCATATATCTGTAAGCTAGCAAAATAATGGGGCAAATGCTGTTTGCAGAAGGCCGCCGGTTTGTGAACTAAAACCGAGCCGGCAAGAAAGACCTTGGAAGGAGGCGCGCTCGTTCGGTGACGGGGTCTGTTTGTCACGCTCCTCGCGCATTGTACACGCTGTGGCTTTGGTCCTTTTGGAGAAACCGCCCTGGGACGGTTCTCAGCAGCAGTATCGTGGAAGGTTCCGCCGATAACGACGCCAGTTGGCTGTTGATGAGTGAGATATCCAAACCGGAAATTGGAGTTCAAGCATAAGCGTCGGCTTAATCGACCACCTAAAAGACAAAAGTGGCGCCATCTGGAGCCATTATCGCGGCTCAAGCCAGAATCGCGGTGGTGGCAGCAGATAGCGCCACTTGTTCAAAAGGTGGCCGAAAACGGCTATGTACCGTGCGGTGGCGGCAATACTTAGCGCCAGGCGCATGCGCGCTAGAAACTCCTCAACGATCCTGTGCCTTCGCATAGCCTTTATTGTAGGTCGTAAGTAAGAGTTCACAGTTAGTATACCGCTTCACTTAGCGATCGTGAATTTCTTAATCTCCTCTGAACCTCACTTGGGCACCTACGGATCTCCTGTAGTCTTGATGGACGAAACTGTGACGGACAAACGTTGTTGAAAATGTAGTCATCAAAAATGCATTCCTGCATTTAAAAAATTAAAACCGTTCGACGTTGCTGGACATGACATCAAGAGTTAGCTCATGAATAAAAGTTAACGTCATAGGCGCCAAAAATAGGAGGTTAAATTTACACTTTATGCACCAAATGGACAAAAAGTAGGCACTATAATCATTATATTTATAGAAAGTGTACGTTGTATGAGATCTGAACATCAACGCGCAATATCTGCCCCAAAATAAAGAAAACAACAGAATGATTTCGCATTTTAACAAAGGCGCGAACCTTAGAAACAATTTTTGGAAGGCTGCCTCGAAGCATACCATACAATTCATATGCTGCAGCAAAGAAGAAGGGGCAGTCGCTCTCTGCTGCAAAGGTAAAAACAAAACGTTGAACAGATTAACAAGACATGTATATGGAAAATAATGGAAGTATCGCCAATTTTAATTATCTCATATACGAACTCGAAGCCATCTGAATTCGTACAGGAGTTGTGCTTATTTATTCAGGCGTATACTATGCTTCAACATTAATAAATGCGTTGCCATTTATGAAACAGTGTTTTGTAGTCTATGGCTTCAAAAAAGGGGCCACGCCACTTAATAAGGACATCCGAGATCCTTCATGCGAGAAAATGCAGCCGCACATTTCTGCTTGACGGTGAATGTTCTGGTAAAGAGAAGTTGTGGTTAACGGACTGACGTACATGCGCTGAAGGCCCGCGATAAATATACGCCTTCTATCTAAAATTCACTGTTAGAACAATAAAAGCAGCAGCATTGAAGCACCACTTTCAGGTTATGGGCTCCAAGCTATGCCCCTCCTCATTCAGAACAGAGTTGTAGGCTGGACTCGAAATCAATCGACGCACAAGCCTGCTTATACCTCTAAACTTCTGATGGCTTTACATTTCTCGTTATCCTAGAATGTTCTTCGGCAAATATTGTAAACCCCTCGCCGTTGCATAAGACGGACGACAACATAGCGCGTATTCTTTCGGCAACTTCTCTGCGAGGAAGAATAGCGATTCGTTGCCCTCCGCGCTCTCTTTATTCATGGGCTGGTAGCGAAGATTACACTAATTAAACCCCCACATTTCTAATTTTTTGCTGTGCTCGTGAGAAAAGTGAAGTCGCACAAGTAGGCCAGGTCTCTTTGAAGGTTGTCCTGAGAAAGGACATCTTGAGACCTAAGTGAAGCACTCTCATCAACATCGAAATTGTCTGTGGCGGTCTTTAGTTCAAAAGATGGCAGTTGTAACATTCAACGGCTCCCACGTTATCCTACAGGTGACGATAGGTTTCAATGGGACCTGCTCTTTAAACGAGCATACGCGAGAAAGTACCATCAGAAACATATAATGTACTTGAGCAATAAGTTCGTTAATATCCTTTAGATACTTTTTTGAGTTCTTCACAAATACGGTGCAGTACATGAGCCAGGCTGGTGGCATGAATCATCTTTGTGTAGGACGCTTTCAGTAAAGTGCTGCTTCGTTCAGATAGGTTGCTGCATGCACGCAAGTAAGCACGAACTTGCGAGTTGGATGAAATTGTTATAGTAGGATACAACTTTAGCCTGTAGCAACCAACACAATTCTTCAGTGACAGAAAGTAGTGCGTCGGTAAGGCTGTTCTGGTGGCCTAAATAAAATGCTAATCATCAGATCAATTAAAAGTCCAATAATTTCAATGCTTCTAGATTATTTGGTATACGTGGTAAAGTATTAAAAATAGGTCATGTGATGTTTACTGTTTAGTGGAGTAATACAGAAGCAGCGGACCACTGTTCAAATATAGCCAGCAACTGCTGTTTCTTTAAGTTGTCTCGCCTCTGCCCAAGCACGCAGTATGCACGTCACCTATAGCTGCACAAAATCTACGCCCGCAATACCTTGACTTCCTTCACATGCATTTCATAACAATCCAGTACAATTCCCTCTCATGTCAGAACATGGCGCGATGGCGCAGTGTTGAAGGCGCTCGACTGCTGTTCCCAAGGACGCGGGATCGAATCCCGGCTACGGCGGCCGATTTTCGATGGAGGCAAAAAGCAAGGCGCTCGTGTGTCTGGAAGCGGTATTCGCCGAAACGTCGGTTTGAAAGCGTGCAGTTGGATTTACATATGTCATTGATGTCACAATCCCTGCTACGAGCTAGCCCCTCCAACTTGACTAGTACACGTAATATGCAACGAAAAATCGTATGACATCATCCAGAACGCTATACGGCAAACAGTTGCCTCACAACTTTGGTGAGAGTGTCGGGAAGACCAGCGCTACATGTAGGTCGGCCAGTGGACATATATATAGTTTGTTGGTCAAATATTTAGGGGAATCCCCAAGGCGGAGTAGATTTATAATAAGGGAGTAATTGATGGCAGAACCCGCCAGGCTAATCCCACCTGTAGTAAGCAACAACTTCAACCTCAACGCCGCGTGATGAGCAGATGACTCAGAGACAAGGTTTGGTTTGGCTTTGCGGGATCAACGTTCCAAAGCGACTCAGGCTGATAAAATATGCCTTAGTGGACGGCTCCATGCAGAAACTTCGACCACCTGGGGTTCTTTAACGTGTACTGGCACGGGCGCCTTGCTTTCCGCCTCCATCGAAAAGCGGCCTCCGCGGCCGGGATTCGATCCCGCATCCTTGGGCACGGCAGTCGAGAGCACTCCACTACCACGGCGGGATGCCTCAGAGAAAAATATGAAAGAGGAACTCGGTGTAGAGTTGGATGACTCGACATGGCTGTTTTGTGTGGGGAGTTAAAGGATTGAGCGGGTTAGAGCCCTATACACGGGCTGGGGGC
Source organism: Amblyomma maculatum (assembly GCF_055883805.1). Classification (NCBI taxonomy): domain Eukaryota; kingdom Metazoa; phylum Arthropoda; class Arachnida; order Ixodida; family Ixodidae; genus Amblyomma; species Amblyomma maculatum. The sequence goes on along the minus strand of NC_139347.1, from coordinate 53,370,792 downwards.
TCTGGTCGGCCCCGAGGTTGGTTTTGTGTTGCCTTTAAGAACTGGACATTTGAAGTCTCATAAGTGCTGCTGGAGGACCTTCGATTAATTTTTCGACAGGCAGCAGTCTGTTCGAAGATAGCATCTGCCGGCCTTCTCCTTTAAAAAATTTTAAGAAATCACTATTCTGCAAGAAACGGCATTCGATAAGAGCGTATTGCTTTAAGAATCAGTTTGTTTAAGCTAATAAGAACTTTGCCCAATGGCTAATTTCTAGTAAGGAGCCATATTGGGAATGCCTGTAATCCATGGCTTTTAACGTACATTGTACGTAATAATTTTAAATAAAATGTCTTCCCAAAAATTTCTTGACCAAACCTTCGCTTCTGCGGGCACTATAACTGCGCCCTTCTCTGCTGAGAAGAGCATTTCGTAAGGTTTTTCTCTCATTCATTCTTATGTACTGGTTAAGCTGTACATTTTTGAGGCGTCTGTGCAGATTTTGCCGGGTCTGGGGCAAGTCGTGGAAGCGCGGTCCTGTTCCGGGTCTGGTCCATGTTAGAGTGGTCCCGGGCGAGGCCCGGGCTTGGAGCCATGGGCCCGGACTGGACTCGGGCTTCAAACGGTGGGTTCCGGGCCCGAGCCGAAAAATAAGGCTCGTGCAGTGCTTGGACAAGGTCGAGATTTGCGCTGACCCCGCTCTGAAGAGCAAGGCCCCTTTACCATAAGCGCGATTTATGCCGCGGCCAGCCGCTAGAGCCTCGTGAAGGGCGAGCTCTGGCCTTACGTTTCCAATCATTCTGTATGGTAGCGACCACTTTGTCTGGATGGAAAAATTTGTAATTAAGTTGCAGGTAGAACTTACTGTATATTGTGTTCAGAAGAAGTGTGATAAAATAATATCGTGTAGTAGTATATCTGAGTCTGCTCCGGCTTACGTTGCTTAATATATGACTGATTTGCTCAAGTGTGCCTTTTTACATTCAGACTTATAGTCACAAAGTTACCTTTTTAATACAGGCAAACAGCTGTAGTGAGGAATGATAAAAATTACATAAAATGAAATTACTATACGAACACACACAAATTAAGTAAGAACTAACGTTTAAAAATCGTTGCTGCGAAGTATGGACAGCCCAAGGTTTCGGGAAGACATTAAATTGCGTGGAAATTGTGGAATACAAGAAGACGCCATTACACGCATATGTTGATGGTTGATGGTGGAAGTTATCGATGCGTGGCAGATACTTGCTTTTAACGTTTTTCCTGCTGTCGCAGAGAATAACCAAAGCTGCCATAAAAAACCAAAAAGGTGAGTTTTTGAACCTCATTGTGACGCAACTGTGGAATATTGTAAGATACTTTTATAACATATATTGAAAAGATATGAGCCTGCAATGCGTAGCAGAATTCAGCTTGCGAAGTTCGTCCTCCGCTTACAAAAATTAAGTTAGACTCAAAAAAAAAAAAAAAGAAAGAAAGATGGTGCGCGTTTTTGAATATTTATAGTAAAAACCTAGAAGGCTGCCGAGGGAGCATTCATGAAGCATTGCTTGTTATCGTGAAGTTATGCAATATGAGATAAAAATTACGTTCAAATACTTATTCCCGGAAAATGTCCTGAAACGGAGCTGAAAAGAAGTCAGTGCAGATTTCTTGGACACCACATTAATTTGTGAGGCAAGTACGAAATAATGTCATCATGTAAATGGTCTCATTTTCCAATGTGTATTAAGATGTTGCTTTCAAACATTGTACTGGTTAATCAATGAGATGAACTGTGAACGTCGTCCCGAGGGATCATCTGCGGATATATTGATTGAAATCAGTCCATAAGCATATTTCTATTGACAGTTGAAACAGGAAGGGTAAGAACGAAGACGAAAATGGAAGAAATGCGTATGCCCAGATTTCCTGCGTATGCTAAATGTAGCTTCCAAATTACTTTGTGCAGTTATTTCGTGTTTAAGACTATACGATGTGATCAATGCGAAGTCTAGCTGAGACCAGAACTGAACGAGAAATGACCTGCCACGGCTCAGGACAGAAATATAAGGTCTATACGTTCAACGTCGCAGGCGTTCACTCAGCGCTCTCACATTCGGTGAGACGCGACGTCTTCTGGAAATCCGGATTGTGTCACATGTGCGGGACTGGTCGTGTTCGAATCTGGAAGAGGTCTCGAAGAGATTTGCTAATAGTCGCAACTTGCATCGCTCGTCCCATCGTCGCAGGTCGAACCGTAAAACCAAAGCATGCATGTGCGTTCGGCGAAGACTGCGGGACCCCCAAGTTGTCGCGCAGACGCAGCGCTATTGGTCGCGTTTGAATATGCGTGAGATATAGAGCACACAATTAGTAGAGCTGCAACTTGCGCCAGTCGTCGGCCGGGATTCGAACCGTCAATGAGCACGTAAAAGGGTGCATGTTTACAGAAGCTGATCGCGCACCACGGGTGTATATGACGTAATGAGGAGCGGATATTATATTGTACTGTTACACGTAATGAGAGGAGTGTTTCCGTTTGAAGGTAACTCTTATGCATTTAATTTTGCTGGTTAAGAAAGCATTATGCATCATTTTATTGTTCCCGGGATTACCAGCAAGTCAACTTGAAATATTAAGAAAATTCGACAGAGGCAGCTTTCTTTTTCTTTTTTTTTTTTTTTTTTGGAATCAAAGTTCGTTGAACATTTTCTTTGCAATTCTTGGTTTACTAAATATTTCAAGAGCTAGAAAATGTTTATCGATCTGGAAGTATGTTGTCCTGACAGTAAATAGGAAGTCTGGAATACTGAAGAAAAGTTTATTGTCAAGCTCTCACACCATCTATAGTGCTAAAAGACTGGCCTGATAACTGTCACTTTGTTTTATTTTGCAACGCATGGTGAACTGTACATTGTATTATTTACTTATTCATTTATTTTTTGTCACGAAGTTCCAGCTATGAAAATGTTTCCGCATTGACTCAGGCGGAAACGTGTGCAAATAATTACTGAAAACCGATTGAGGAGCAACAAAAATTTTTCCTTTTGTTATTTATCCCATACCTGCTTGTCTGAGCAGCAGAAGGTGCATATTCATAATATAAGCACGCAAATAGACAAGCGTGCTGGAAAACACGTAATGATCCATCCATCTAGTGCATAAGAGAAAATTAAATCTGAATCAAAATTACACGCGCTCTATTGCAGTCCTGCCCTCGTATATGAAGCACTGGATTGTAAACGAAGTAGCTATTTGAATTTATTTCCTTCGTCACTTTTCGCTTGACAAGAAATTGGAAATGGAGTGGATTTCCATGCCTGCCGGATTAAGCGTCTGGTGGAAAGAAACAAAACAAAACTAGAAAAGCGCGCCTACAGGTCGAGATAATATGGCACGTGCCGAAGCTCTTGCGCGACTAGTTCTCCGTCGAGAAGCGGCGTGGAGGCCGGTAACCCGCGGCGTGAGGCCGGTAAAACGACACCGGCGCACGCGCCACCGCTGGCCGCAACGGACTGTGAGGCACCCGACAAGATCACACAAGCACCCATATGAAATCGTGCACTCCTCCCTCTGCACGTGCAGCCAGGTGCAACGCACACGGCGCGCGATCAGCGGCGGCCTCAACGCACTTCCAGCGGTTCGCGCGCGAGCGCGCAAGGCCGCATGCGGTCGGCGTGAATGGAGGCACCCTGGTGCGCCCATCCGGCCCGGGCCCAGGGCGCGTTAGCACCTAGTGGGGGACAACGCCGCTTTCAACGGAGCGCGCAATGTGGCCACTGCGTATGCAGTACTGCCTTCCCTTATACCGTTTTGCGATCCGCAAGCGACGGCGGAGACAGCTGCGGAGAACGTGGCAACGGATGACGATGACAGCGAACCGTGGGTCTTGATTCTCCTCGTCTCTCTCACCCGATGCAGGTAGCGGTTAGAATTACGCCTCACTGGCGGAACACGCGCTCGCGGCCTTCGCGGTTAGACCATAGAGAAACATGTTAGACGAGGAAGACGCGCCGGTGACAGCCTCCTTTATGTGAGCCTGCGCGAAGCTGCCACACGAATCGCGCACTTTTTGAGGTGGACGTCATTGTGGACGACTTAACGGATTTTGAATCTGGTTCGCTGCTTACAAAAGCGGAAACCGAGGTGCAGGACAGAATGGGGAACGCCGCGAGAAACTTCACAGGTTATTTTCTTCTTTTTTTTTTTTTTTTTTGTCTTTTCGGGAATTTCTCGGTTGGAGTATGCAGCTCTATTTTTCTGTCTTCGCACTTAAGTTAACGCGTGATGGCAAGGTTCAGGAACACGAGCTATAGCACCACTGATTTGACGTCACTTACAAACGCCCGTGTGAAAAGCTTCGTCGGCCTCATATATGTAGATTGACACATGACTCAAGTCATGTAAATTGACGCATGACTTGAGAAAGCGTCTATAACGGGCGCTTTCTCAAGGCATGCCAGGGTTTAGCACGCCAGCAGGCATGACGATGAGTAGCCTGAAGCTCAAGCTTGCGCAACGCACGCCTCAACTGCATTACGGAAGGCGCGCAAGCTCGGTTTTCTTGTTTTACGGGCTGTGATTACTGCGAAGAACCCTACGCTAGTGCTTCGCACGGGCTCGGGCCGGCACACGAGCCGGGCTCGGACCGCTCGGAAGCAGTCTACCTCGGGTTAAGGTATATTTGTTTCAGGCGGGCTAGACCGGACACCCTGATCACGAACACACGCAACTGATTGATTTATAGGAAGGGAAAGGCGCGCTAACTGTCTCGCTTGTTTTTCTGTGGACACCGCAACCGCGCCGTAAGGGAAGGGAGGAAGATGGGAGTGAAAGTGGAAAGAGAGAAAGAAGAGCCGTAGTGGAGGGCTATGGAGTAATTTCGACCACCTGGGGATCTTTAACGTGCGCTGACATCGCACAGCACACGACGCCTCTTCGTTTCGCCTCCATCGAAACGCAGCCGGAGGCGAAACGAAGAGGCATCGTGTGCTGTGCGATGTCAGCGCATGCAACTTTTCTTTAAACGCGAATACGGCCATAGTGCGATAAGCGTCTAGAATATGCACAGTTATTTTCCGCATTCTCCCTACGTGTGAGCTTCAGAGTTATTTCGTGGCGTCGACCCGCCTTTTCTCCCCGCCTCCTCGCGGCGAGCTGATATTTGGTATACCGTCAGTCAGTGACCGAGCAGAGGGACCGCTTGTGGGCTATTTAGTTTCAAGTTTCGCATCTCCGCTTTGGTAACACTGGCGCTGATGTTTAGCTAAAAGTTAGGTTAAACTGTCCTCCACGAACAAGCCGCTGTTGCTCCGGAGCTGATCGCGGAGGCCAAAGTCAAATCCCCGCCATTTCACGCGGAGACTCCCCAGATATGTTTCCACATGGTAAGCTGATGCAGCGCCATAGCCACAGAAAGTTTGTATCAGCTATCGCGCAAAAATCGGCAATTACACCGAGTTCAAGCATGAAAGAAGCCTGTGTCGTGCTAAACGGTTTAATAAAAAAGTTTCTCTTTTTTCTTTTTGTTTGTTTTTTTATGCATCAGACACGACATACAAATAAACCCGCGCGCTGCGAGATAGCAGCAGTCCAGATCGATGCTCTTCCTCACAGCCAGTGTCGCTTCGACTCGTTAAACTTGATCAGGAATACACAATTTTTGCTAAGACGATGACACGATATATGACTGGTGCGGTTAGCCAAGCACAACATATGGAATGACGAAAACGAGTGTACACCGCAGCTTTCGCGAGTGTACACCGCGGTTGGTGCCTGGACACACCCTCGGCGTATTTTTAAACGCTGGGCGTCCTGACGCCGTTTCAAACGGAAAACAGGCGCTTAACTACAACGCGTTCTGCACTCCGAAGTAATGCTCTGCACTGGATCAGGCCGGCCCAAAAGCCCGTACCCGGCCCTGCCCGCGGGCCGGGATCGGGCCGCACGGAAGCTCTCTGCCTCGGTCCGGGTATATGCCTCGTTTCTTCGTCTGTGTCTGTTTTGCGCTGTTAAACCACCGTTATGAAGCAAAACCGACTAGCCCAATCTGCAGTACTTCTACCGGATATATATTTGTCTCGAGCGGGCCGGACACCCATCCCGAGCATATGCCAATATGTGGCCATGGTGCGATAGGTTTCTAGAATGCGCAGCACTTTACCCCACACATCTCACGCAAGAGCTTCGCAGTTCTCTCCTGGTGTTGGTCCGCCTTTCCTCCCCACCTCCTCGTCGTGAACGGATATCTGGCAACCGTCAATGACCGAGCAAAGGGGCCGCTATCCTCTTCGGCAACACTATAGAAACACTGGCGCAGATGTTTAGGCAGGGACCATATATATAGTTTAGGTATCCGTTTCGACATTCACGCCACACTGTCGCCTCTCGGGCATCTTTTTAGTGGCTTGCTCCTGCCTTTACTAGCCTCGATTGAAGTGCGTCCGAGGTCCTCGAGTTTCCTCGTTTTCGGTGCAGGGAATGTACTGACGGCGCCTTGCCGGCGCCGTGGAAAGCACACGCCAATACCAAGTACTGCGCCACAGAGTCGACCACTTGTTCAGATATAGAGCTTAATTGAGCACTTTAGGAGAAGCAAAGAAACCGCTTACCCAATGCTTGCTTTCTTTGATGAGAACTTGTAATAGGCAATAACCACAAGTTCGACCACTGAAATTTGTAGCTATACACATTCTATACAATTGTCATCCTAAACTTGCGGACTAAACGTTCTACCAGTCTTCTACGTGGTGTACACGCCTCCTGCCACGCAACAATATCTTAAATTCATCATCCTTAAATTATTTCTGTATCACTGCTTCAAATTCAACGGGCAGGCTCTCGTGTCGGGTCGGGCCCGGCTCGGGTTTGTAGCATAGGACCCAGGCCAGGCTCGGACTCAAAATTTCGCCTCGTGCACACCTCTAAAGCGAAGCTCCTGCGCATCTAAATTATTCCAATTGCTTTACGCTCCATTGACCCTTTGTTCGAGGCTCCAGCACGCGAGCGCGTAGATGCATCCCGCTTTCCACGTGACTCACATCGCTGATACAAGAAATCCAACTACACCCAAACAACAAAGAGGGATGACTTCGAGACACGTATTCTAATCTACATACGGTGATCGAGCACTACCTTAGCCGCGCGCTACATAATGTCGCAGCTTGGTCACTTCCGATGTTTATAGACCAAAACCGATCTGTGACATAAACGCGATGCAGTGGCGCTTCTGTCGCCAGGCTGGGCCGGTTGGGGGTGAAAACTAGGCTTAGTGCCCATAGGAATACATAGACCCGAAAAATTTCAAAGCAATTTTCTAATTTCACGGCGCACCTATGATCTCGTTATTCGGTACAGAGCAACCATGAACATCCTAGAACAGATCACGAAAGTATGAAATCTCATTAACAAAGCGAAGTATTTTTAAAATACCGCGAAACGTATGCGGGTACGAGTTGGGAGGGCGACCCATAGAAACACGTGTAAACACAACTTACCGCAACATTTTACTCGGTTTAGCAGCGTTGAACACTTCTCATTTTTTGGTCAAAGTCTTGTGTCACGCCCCGACATCATGTTGCATGGCACACTACATTCCCTTGCAAGTATACTGCAAGTCTGACGACTTGCGGGACCGTTCACAGCACGATAAACTGACTGCGCACAGTTGCAGACGACAATGCACCACAGGTAGGGTGGCTACCACAGGCGCTGTCGCTAGCAGACGCTCCGGAGCTGGAGGCGGCCGCGGTGGGTTCGGTCCATACTCTCGTTCGGACCATACTGTCGTACGGCGTTTGACAACTGCCTTTTAAATGTAATTCTGTCTAGAATGTATCACTCGAGGGACAGTATTATCAAGCTAATTTACTCCATGCGGCAGAATATCAGACTGTAAACAAAACTACGTGATTCGCTACATGAGCATATTGGGGGTGTCTGGATTCACAACATAGATTATTCGGAGAATTTTAAAAGTAGATCGCCTCCGCAATGACGCAGCATACTTCTTCAAAGCGCTGGCCAATGTTTGGTTTAACGACCTGCCCTGGTGCTCTGCGAAACGAGAAAAACGTTGCGGTAAGTTGCGTTTACTTGCGTTTTTATGGGTCGCCCTCCCAACTCGCACCCCCATACGTTTCGCGGCGTTTTAAAAATACTTCGCCTCGGTCATGAGATTTCATACTTTCACGATCTGTTCTAGGATGTTTACGGTTACTCTGCACCGAATAAGGACATCATAGGTGTCTCGTGAAATTAAAAAACTGCTTAGAAATATTTCGGTTCCATGTATTTCTATGGGCGCTTATTCTATTTTTCACCCCCAGTCGGCTGCGACGCCGCGAGCGCCTACTTTGTAAACACGGTGCTGGTCTATAGCTTCGCGCCAAAACAAATCGGCAATTGCGAATATCGGTTTGGTTAGTAGGGTTTAACGTCCCAATGCGACTCAGGCTATGAGGGACGCCATAGTAGAGGACTCTGGAAATTTCGACCACGTCGGGTTCTTTAACGTGCACGGACATCGCACAGCACCCGGACGCCACTCCATTTCGCCATCAAAACGCAGTCGCCGGCGGTCGGGTTCGAACCTGCACTACCGCGGTGGGCCGCAACTGCGATTGCTTCTGCTTGATAAACGCGTCGCCATGCCGAAAAAGGTGCAGTAGATTACTCTGCTATAGAACGTTACTCTTCTGCATTATTATTGTTAAAAAACTCGTGTGGCATTACAATATTCTGACAGGAGTTTCTCCAACAGAGGGCCGCACAAGGCTGCACACGCTAGAACACGAAGTAAGGTGTCTCGATGTACCCTCCTTTGTATTGAGACAGCCTAGCACGCACAGCACGCTCATAGGGTGCCAAAATTTGAGTGCTCGGCAAGACAAAAACGAGAAAAGTGGACGGGCATTTGTCTCGTGTACTTCTTGTCCTTTTACAAGCGATTCGAAATTTTAGGATACTATACCGACTAGCCCAGCAGTCAACTTCTGTTGGTTGCAGGATGCCTCGATAATAACGCGTCCCTGCTATTGAGGCACCCTAGCACACTCACGCAGTCCCAGAAAGCCCATCAGCAATGTTGAACTGACACTATCCCGAGACATCGAGAGCTTGACTCATGTGGCACCCCATGACCCGCCTGGTAAAGGGGGTATGCTACCTACACCTCTGCAACTATGCATTACCATGTCCGCAATTTCACCGGGAACACCATGTTATAAGAGCGAATGTGAAATTCTGCGTGACTCTTCGCAAATTTGCCACAGGACATTTGGCCCGATTCGGCAAGTTTGTGGCGATGCTGCCAGGAGTCATGCAAGGTTTGACAGGTGCATGCTGATAAATGGGCAGTATATCAATGGAAGGTGGCGAGAAATGAGTAAGGGTGATCAAGGAGCACAACCCCCGAAAGTGTTGGAACCACTTGGCAAACTGGAGCACAAAGATCATCACAGAACAATCCACAACATTGCTGGCATTCTTTCGATATTTCACATGGAGCAACCAAGCAAACTCCAGATTTCAACAAGCTCTATGTCAGTAAATTTCGTACCCAGCTGCTATCTCCTGAGAAGGAACACCACACTAAAATTGCACAAAGAACTCTGTCAGCGTACAGCGATGACCTGTCATTGATATTGAGGATCATGACTGGCTACAAAACTACGGTTTATGGGTACGCCTCTGAGACTAGGCAACAGTCTTCGAAGTGGAAGAGCCCACGATCTCAGACCAAAAAATGAGAGGCAGGCTTGAAGCTCGGCCAAATGAATGCTCACTGCCTTTTTGAGCTCTCCTCATACACAAGTTCATCACCCGAAACGTCTCACCTCCGGTTCCATCATATTCACCAGATTAAATTCCTGCGGGCTTTGTCCTCTTCACATAAAAATCCAACTCAAAAATCCATCACGAATCACAGAAGGGCAAGGAACGCTACAAGCGATTATTCTGAAGGTGATAAGGCGTAAGTGTAGCTAAAGCATTCCCTTGTAAACAGAGTTAGTCTTGAAATTTGCATGCCACTTCATACAGTTCCTCCAATTGCATGACAGGTTACCATAAAATGATAATCATCTACCAATGTGAATGACTGGAATTGTGTATAGCTAAGACCACAGCACATTGCTATACTGCAAGTGCTGCCCGTGTTTGGGCATTTCAACATAATGTTGTCCCACTGCTGGCCTCCCGAACAATGTGCACACAAACAAAGGTGATAATAAGGTATGAGAGTTTTCTACCTTTATTGTCCGAAAAGTAGTGGGTGTGTTCCCCAGGGCACAGATGTCTTGGTGCAGGAGGCCAAATGGAGCAAAGAGAAAACAATGTCCAAACAGTGATGACATTAAGCGCTCCTTCCTGTACATCGTTAGGCCAACAGCATCAATCCCTTTTTGTACTTTATCACAATAATAATAAAAAAAAAAGCTTCCAAATAATTTACAGTAGGCACAGGGCTGTAAGGCACTTCTGCGGCAAAGAGGTAAGACGTGTTGGTGGGCAGCGGTGCTTCGTAAGTGTCCGTGACCGAAACCGTTACACCGGGGGACGAAGCCGGGCACAGCGCTGCCAACGGCTTGTCCTTGACTCGGGTCAGCGCAGCAACCGTGGGTGGCACGGGCGAGGCATTTAGGGTGGTCTCAGGTACGTACACAAGCTCCGAAGGGACGCTCAGTATTGGGAACTCGGCTCTGGTGGTCAGCCGATGTAGTTGTCTAGCTGGCCCATGAGAGACTTGCGCCTCAAAGAGAGAGGCCGTACTTTGATCGATGGTTCCAGCATGTGGCAAAGTGTGCCGCCTTAAGACTCAAGGCACTTAGGTGTCACCATATCACACCTGCACACCCAGCACAGGGTCCACAGTGTATTCATAGCGCTGCTGCTGCTGTTGCTGCTGGATGGATGGGGCTGGTGTGGGTGCCACTTCCTCCTCGGCTATGTCGGCCTCAGGAGGAAGCACAGGGACTGTGGACTGGGCCCGTGTGAAGAAGGCCATCTTTTCCCTGCGAGCACAAAGATGTAAGCATGTTTGACACGCGATGGTATATGGCACCATGACTATGTAATGTCCACAACAGAACTGTTCCTTGATACATGTGTCACTGCAGAAAGCACAGTAAAAGCAGAATTTACAGTGTCTCATTAAATTTCACCAGGCAGATGGATTCCATTTCAATACACAGGAAAAAGGTAAATGCCCTAGCTTAGTGCTTGGTGAACATAATGCATCTCACAGAAGACTACTGGCCTGCCATCTATACTCTATGGCCTACAATGCCCGTTAGGGATCATAAACCATACAAACATTTTTTAGGCTGACTAAAACAAAAGTGAAACTGTTTCCAATAAGCCAAATACTTCACAGAGTTAGTTCGTCTATAGAATGAAATGATTACTAAATATATCCGTGCTCAAATCTCGCTATATAAAACCTGCTAACAAATGAGCTGCTCTGCAACCTAGAACTGTGAATATTATGTGCCCATGCTAGGGACGTCGGACTTGGTCTCCACAAGTATGCCGACCTGCGAGGCGCACGCACACGCACCCGCATGCTAAGCAGCACCACGCGTCAGGAGTTAAAAAGGGGGTGCAATGGGCGCACCCTTGTCACATGCCCCTTCACGGGCGAGACTGGAGCATCGGAGTTCACGCTGCTCTTCTTATGCAGCAGAAGTGCCATTTGAATTGGGGCTCAATTGAAACCTGCAGCGGATGATGCTTTGGTAAAAGCACTACTACACTATGAACGCAATAACAACTACGACTGGGTGCAGCTGATTTCTCTGTCGCATTTGGCAGTGAAGCGGACCACACGAGAGTCACAGCATGTGTTTGGTAAGCTAGGATTGCTTCACCGGACCACCCCTGGTGCACTAAACGCTGCTTTCTCCACAAAACAGTAGTGTCGTGTTTAAAACAAGCACGCCGAACTGAAGGCCACTTTCAAACGTACTCGACATTGACCTCATTGCGCGGTTCTACCGCATCAGCACTGTCAGCAGATGCCCAAGGACGCTCAGTCGTCACGACTCCATAAATGTGCCGTTAGGAGAAGCGCACATTGCAGGGGCATGGCACACAGGCATATTGAATGCTCCGCTGGACAGTTTTATAAAGCAATAATTCGATATATCCAGGTTCGACTGTATTTGCAAGCAGAGCATAAAACCAAGGATGCTCACACACAAAAGGTGGATTCCATAGGAACTGCCTTTAAAGACCTACGCCCAAGACTACACACACATAGCTAGCTAACTTGAGAAAACTTCCTACACAGAAGGCCCACCACCAGTCCAATCATAACATGCGAGCGTGGCTTTTATATGCGAGGCACTTTGAGAACAAGCAAAGGAACATACTTGAAGAAGGCCATGTCCGGTTGTTTCTTGCGGCTCTTGCGCAACCTGTATATCTCCCGAGAAGTTTTCTTGAGCAACTTTTCTGTCTTCTTCTCCTCCACTGTCTGCCTTGAGGCCTAAGGCAGGAAAGGACAGCATTAACATGAGGCAAGGTGCAATGCTTCACAAAAAGCCTCTGCTGTAACACTCCTAAGGATTCTTACTTGAAGGTCGGCTGCTGCCAGCACTTGTCGTAGCTGTTCGTCATCAGCTAGCCAGGAAGGGATCTCGGTTTCTCCTGCAAGATATAGAAGAGTGACGACACATTACAATGTAACGCAAGAGCCCCATTTTCTAAAGCGCATGCAGGCAGGCAGTGAGGCGCAATGGCATTTAGCTGCACGGAATGCTACTTGATAAACATGCAATTCGTCTAAACCAGAGCAGCCCGATTTGGCTGCTCTGACTGGCTGCCAAATTTGGCTGGCATGAATGTGCAGTCTGCCAGTGTCTCAACGAATGCTATACAAGCAAAGGATTGAGCCACTAGACTCGGGACGCAGCATAACAATGGCACGCGCCGAACAGCTTTAAAAGCCTGCTTGCGTAAAGTGTCAACAAGAATAGCGGGAAATACAGTAAGGATGGGCGAGAGTTTTAAAGCAAAAAAAAAAAGGGGGGGGGGGGGGAATTAAGGTTTCTAAAATTCATATTTCCGGCATGTTTATGCATTCAACTCACTCTGTTCACAGTCAAACTCCACATAGGAATAAAAATACAAAAAACAAGTTCTTCGAGACTAAAAAACTGTCGAGAATACCGGACGAGTCAAAGTTTGCTCCCCTTTGCAGCCATTTTGGGGAAGTTTGAAAGCTCACTTCCTACATCGCAGTTTGACTGTTTGGGCTTTGCGAACAACTATGCACAACTGCTTATTCTGCACCTTTTCTAAAGCATGCTATCTGGCCTATTGCGGACAGCAGCCGTGAGCAAAGCGAATGATGCATTTCCTGGGGAGACTGTGGCGGTCAGGCCAACAATAGTTTGGGCTGTATAAAATAAATTGCCCTGCAGCAGGAACATGCGGGAAGCACCAGATGCCTAAGTGACAAGTCTAGCGGTCGCACGACTGCGGCAATTGCGCATTTTCCTAGCCCGGCCGTGCTGCCTCAGACTGCCCCTCCCCTCTAATAATTGCGCTGCACGAGGCTCAGCGGAGGTGGTGGCGGCCGCTGCCACAATCAGGCTATCGGCCAATGCAATCGCGAAATTTTCTGCACATTCAACTTGAGTAACAAAAAGGTGTAAACTGGGTTGCAAATTACCCAGTTACACTCTTGACTTTGGAAATAACTTTAGATCTAAGACTACTTTAGAAGCTTTACTTTGACTGCATATTTGAAAAAAAAAAAAAAAAAAAAATGTGTACACTTCTATGAGGTTATATATGGCCACAAATGAACAAGATAGATTTAAGACTCTGTGGTAGCATCAGAAAAAAAGAAAGTTTCAAGGCGCAGTGGCATATCAATTTCTGATGAGGTTTTCATGAACTAATTTCAATTAAGTCGATATTCTTATGATTAGCAACAACTGGGATACATACTAAGGTCTCAGGTTAATCCGTACGTTCAATGAACAAAAGTGGCAGTGGTCATAAAACTTTACATGCAATTTTCTCTCAAGTTTCCTTTTTTCATTACACCTTTCCCTTACGGAAGTTTCGATGATGATAACATGTACAGAGCTCAGTGAACATGATATGGTTGCTTTTAGTAATGCCTGAGCTACAACCTAAAGCTTTCCCCCTTTTCCCCCCCTTAACAGTGATACAGTGAAAGCTCTTTAATTTGAACCTTCGAACTTTCGGATAATTTGAACTACACTGCTTGATTTGGCCAAGCTCCATAGAGGTCTGCGTATGAAAAAGCCCGTTAATTCAAACACGAGTAACTACCGCTACGGTTAATTTGAACTACGTGCTGCCGCATCTGGCCGGCCTGGCACTTGACACATGGCCAAAGAAATGCCCCGCAATAGGACAGCGCAGTCACAATGCTGCTCATGACCAAAACGGAGCACAAAACAAATCCATGAGTTAGTAAAGCCTAACTGGCACCATGACCAACTGGCAGCACTGGAGAGTAGTGGGGTAGTGGTCGTGGTGGCGGCTGCTTGCTGTCTGTTTCACGTAAATAAACAAAACCCTGTACACTAAGCCATTAGTTGTGAATGATGCAAACAATGATGCTGAAGACAAAAGGAGTGGCCAAACGTTTACCTGTGCCTGATGACGGCTTTGTTAGCATATCCTTACACATTTTACTACCTAGAACTTGCACTAGTTTCAGCAGACTGATCTGACCTCAAAGACAGTACTATGGTGTTTTTATCAGGGCTACGCAACACTGCGATGCTGAACAAGTTCACGCACATCTGGGCCTGAGAAGCAAAGGCCCCCCAAGCTGTACGGTGCATTGCCTGGTGAACTACATACATAATGTATGGGCGCATAAAAAGGCCACTGGAAACGAGGAACTAGCAAATGCTAGGTGTACTGAAAAATGTAGGCGGCTATAGCCGTGCTGCCATGGCAACTGCAAGCCAAGTGGTTCACACAGTGGTGTTCCTGGAATGGAAGTGGCACAGTGGCACAGCCTAGCCTCACCTCGTGCCTTTGTGTCCTCGAGGCGCCTCTTCATCTCCCTGAGGCGAGCTAAATCTTGCTGCAGCAGCTGCAGCCGCGTCTGCGATGCCTGCAGGTCGAGCGCCAGATCCAGGGACGTCCGTGAACCTGACGCGTGGCTCGATGCCTTGCCTCCCTGAGCTGCTGACTGCACACACACGACCATATACAGATGCACGCTTCATTTACAATTCATGGGCATCTTTGAATGGTTCTGGATCTGTTCACTGCAATCCCCTTTCCTTACTGCCATATTCACATGTATATGTAAGAAAGGCAAAAAATATAACACAAAAAATTCGGCTTTACATGAGCTTATACAGTAAAAGCTCGTTAATTCAAATTCCACGGGGCCGCCAGGCCAGTTCGAATTAACCAAAATTCGAACTAATGAAAGTGAGCAAAAATGAAGGCGTTTGATGCCCGGAGGGCACGAAAAACATTTATTTAGCAAAAAAGTCTGTTATCATCTTCTGCTTCTTCTCTCTGAGGGCTACCGTACTCACTCGGTCTTCTAGCATGCGAATGCGACGCAGGGAGTCTTCTTCCCCCTCTTCAAAGCTGAAGAAAAGGCGCGCGACATTCAGCGCTCCCATAACTTCTGCCGCGGATGGACGCACGGGCTCTTGCTCCTCGTCGTCGTCGTCCTCGTCTTCTGCCTCTTCTGGGACAGACTGCTCCCCAACAATTTCAGCGACAATGTCCTCATCACTTAGGGCACCGCACACTGCTGCATCGCTGTCTACTCCAACGTAATCATCAAAACTGACGTCCTGCAGCACAGCAAGCACAGCCGCAGGCAGAGGCTCCGCTCAGTGGAATGTCAGCGCTTCTCATTTCTTTCACCCACGTGATCACACCGGTCTCAATTTCCGGATACTTGGCTAACCGAAGCCTTTTTCTGCTGCTGGCGAAATCTTCGGCTTCATAGGCATCCTCGATGGCCTTCCTATTTCGGACGTACGTCGACAACGTGCTTGGTGGAATCCCGTGCTTTTTCGCGATTTCCACTTTGCTGGCCTTCCGTTCATCCACCTCGCGTAAAATAGCCACTTTCTCCTTCACCGTCTTGGCACAGTATTTCCCACGCGAACACATCTCGCGGACACAAGCTCACAACAAGCGGCGTGCAAAACGAGGGCTCACGAAATGCAACACGAAACCGTGGTCGATAACACTAAAACGTCGTTCCTCGAAGGAGTCGCGGCAGGAAAGACTGTTTAGTACTTGTTCCAGCACCCTAGCGGCGCCCCGATGGTTGTGCCATCTATCGTTCTGCCGTGAAAGCTTCCAACGATGGTTTTTAACAGCGCCGCTTGGCGGCGCGCAGTTCGAATTATGGGTGGCGGCGCCAATTTTTGAGTGAATTAACGAGCTGTTACGCGCATAGACTTCTATGCACTGCGGACCGGACCACGATGACTATTTCGAATTATCCAAAATTTCGAATTAACGAGTTGTGAATTAACGAGCTTTCACTGTAATGATCAGACAAAATCGGAAAACTAAGGGCAACCACAGTCAATAATGCAGTGACTGCACACAAAAATTCAGAAATAACAAGTACCTGCAAGTGATTTATTCATCGCCACTAAGCAGTTCCTCATCGCTGTCACCGGATATGTCCCCGTTTTCTGTGCAATAATGCTGTCCGATAAACAACCCTTAAGAAATGCTCAAAAGACAACAGACTTTCACATGCCGACCATCCACTTCATGACTATCTAGACTACATCCTGGCAACATCTTTTCCCTGATGCCCGTGAAACATTGCTCATACTCCTTCTGGACAAGAGTTTTGAAAGGCTTGTTCAAGTACATATCCAGTGGCTGCAGGTGAGATATCATGCCATCAAGTATGATGTCAACGTTGGAACTGCACTTGTCGACTGCAGTCTTGACATCGGCTGTCAAATGCCTTTTGAAAAGCCACGTCAAGTACAGCCATCGATGGGAGGTCCACACCTTGCCGTCTGACCCACACAACCAAAAGGCAGGTCCATCTAACTATTTTCGTTGAACCTGATGCGAATATTTTTGATTTGTTCTCTTTTTGAACACGACAAACAGCGCAGCTGAGTCCGTCAGCTGTGCAGTGAGCATAACGGTTACTACTGCCTTCAAATTCTCTGTCTTGTGAACTCGTGCCTCTGTGCTGCCATGTGCTTTCCACAACACAGCTGGATGGTACACAAGATAGAGTTTTGCTGGCATTGCCAATTCAACCCATGAGGTAGTTGAGAGTCTTGTACAATTTAATCACATGATGCTAAAATGCTTTATTTACATATTGTGATGCCAATTTCTGGCACATCAATCTTCTCCAGTGAAGCGAAAATTCAGTGTGCTGCATGAACTTTTCCATCCGTGAGTGAACAGCTGTAAGCACGCTCGCATAGCATGCGGGTTCTCGTGCCTTCAGTTACTTGAGGTGCCATGCTGCCACTCAATTGCCAGAGTTCACTCAATAGGATTGCTTATCGCTCGTACAGCGAAGTGTACTACTTCCTGTTCTGCACATTAAACGCTCTTCCATGCACTGATCTAATGTAACATGACTTGATGCATCCAGAGCCATTGTCACTGCGAAGCCCGCAGTGACAAATCTCCATTGCTGCATAGTTCCAAGTATTTTGCTCTTCCTAGTCCTCCACCCAATTTCCCCCCTTGCCTAATTTCTCCGGTTCCTTCCAGTCTTCTCAACCACCGTGCCTGCCCCTCTTCTCCGTTCTTGTAGTAGCGCCCTGGTGCAAACAATGCGATGCCAAAGGGGCATTACTCGACAGGCAAAATTGTCTACTTTCACTTCAGAACCAATTTTGCTAGCGATGACTGCTCCTTCACCTTTTTTTTTTCTTCCAGATTACACACACCTCGCCATTAGCCCTGATACAATTAAGTGCTCTGATAGCACAGGACAACAGAGAGGCGGAGCCCTCCACGACATCTTATTCTTCCTTTCATCTTTCACACCCACCTCCCTCCCTCTGCTCATGGCCATTTTGCTTCTTTTACAGCACCTCGTTTTACAGCTGCAAGGCACCTGCCAAAAAGTAGCTTTCCCTAGCAAATTGCAAGTCTGGTGCCAGAGCTATATTGAGCTATATTATATTTGGACCTCAGTTCGGCATATAATGTGAAATGCATTCTCAGGAGCACAATTTCTAGAAAAAAAAAAGTAAAGAAAACTCGCATTATAACTGCATAAATACATATAATTCTTTCTCCAAGTAAAATTTTTCCCTTAACAAAGTAAGCAAACCGCAAAGTCTGCTGGATGATCTGAGCCTGTGTGCCTTCAATATCATTTCTGACAGCATTATGCCACAATATTACTGAAAAAAAAAAATCTTGCACTGAAATTGTGTAATTGAAGCAGTGACTGCAATGACCCTGAATTTTTATGGAGTGCTGGCTTGAGCTACAGTAGAATCCCGTCCTAGTAAAGTCATTGGGACTGGCAAAAATCTTTAGTATATCAGGGTCTTGTATTATATCAGTTGTTGGTGATGACATGCTCCTGAAGATGCTGTCTAGTAATTTAATGCCTACTTACTGAATATGAACAAGTCTTGTGGAAA
The DNA here is from genome assembly GCF_055883805.1 of Amblyomma maculatum. NCBI lineage: Eukaryota > Metazoa > Arthropoda > Arachnida > Ixodida > Ixodidae > Amblyomma > Amblyomma maculatum. The sequence goes on along the minus strand of NC_139347.1, from coordinate 53,352,211 downwards.
AAAAAAAAAGAAAGTCACTCTAAAATACCTCGCATATTTCTCTTATCACCTCTCCATGCCATTTTTTTCAGCTATAAAAGTTTTTGTTTACATCTTGTGGATGTACCTCTTAATTAAGCATGAGGGCAACACGCTGAGAATACAAGAGTTTGATTTCATTGGAAACCAAAGCTCTGTCAGGCAGTCCGAAAAAACAAATTCACACTAAAAGCATCACTTTATGCAATGTGTGGCTTGAAAAACTGGTCAATCTGTTTCTACGGGAAAACGGCGGAACGGTAGGAGCGGTGCAATGTTCAAAGAGGCACCGGACAAAAAAAAAAAGGGGGGGGGGGGGGGGGGCGGCGGCGTAGGCTGTTTTTGCAGGAGTGGTGGAGATCGTCTGCTGTGCGTGTTGGTTAAAAAAAAAAAAGGCGCTGTTTGTGGGCTCCAACGACCATCTGGGCTTGCAACATGTCTTAGAGAACGCAAAGCTATTTCAAAGGGCGTGTCACGGCCGGTGTAGTATTGCAAAATGAAGTAAAACAAGCGCATGTTGTCAGCAGTGAGCACTTTTCTAAGCACTAGACCCTCACCTTCTTGCATCGTAGGCTCCTGCGTTCCATTGCATTCCTCTGGAAAGGTCCACTCTTCCGATACAATGGCATGGCACTGTCGCTGTCACTGCGGTTGAGCTGCAAATGCACGAGTGAATTACAAGGAGGCAAAAGCTCGCACGGATGCATGACATTCAGTAGACATGGAACGAATAACACAAGCTCAGAAAGGCTCTGCTAGCATGCAGGTGCACAATGTGAAAGGCACGGCACCACAAACAGTGCTGCAATAACCATGCCTTGTATCATAAAAATACCTTGTAACCGTAGATAAACTTTCTCAAACTGCAAACTAACTGTGCACTTTTTGACATCTGGCCTGCAAATAATGTACAGTAGTATCACAGATTTGTAAATTCGGACTAGGAGTGCAGCACCTGCAGACACACATGTAAGTTTATGGCATCGGACATTCATCAATGAGGACACGGGAGGCTTGCAACAGTTTATTCGGCTGGAGGATCACATCAAGGCATGGCCTGAAAAGCCAGCAATTGTGAAAACAGGCCTCCTTGAACCTGAACTGCACGGAAAAGTGTGATGCCTGTGCACCTCATGGCTGTAGTGGCGATGATCGGAAGTCCTCTGTTGCCTAAATATAGACCAGCACCATAGTTTCGCTCCTCTTAATTTACGCCACCCCATCACTGCCACCGGACATGCACGCTGGCCAGTCATGCTGTTTAGGACACTGCCTCATAAACATCTGCGAGACTCTCATATCCTGAAGAAACAGCATGAGCACTTCAGATGTATCAAAGGCACACTGGTGACAAGACAAGGCGTCTTAAGTGTGCCTTTTGCCTGTCGTGTATTTTCATGCTGTTTCTTCACGGTCCAAGAGATTAGCCAATCCGCCCAGATTCATCAGTGTATGTGCTTATCGTCAATCTCAAGAAGGAGACACAAACACTGTGGAGCAAGCTTAAAGTGCCGATAAGAATCTGCAGTCCGTCAAATCGATGGACACACTCACCCTGCAGACATAGCGGTGACTTGCGGGTCCGAATGTCTGCGAGCGCTTGACTGGTGCTAGTGGAGCTGCGGGCACAGGCAATGCCACTGCCAGGTCACCAGTCACACCTTTGCGGCCCCGGCGCCCTTCAGGTAGGAACACGCACTCCGTGTTGGTCTCCTTGTCACAACACTCAATGGCCTCCGGAGGCCTCGGCATGTCACTCTTCTTTTGTTCCTCCTGCAGCTGCTCTTCCCTACCAGGAGCACCTGCACAAGTGGAGGACGCAGCTGCAGCACCAGTGTAGGCACAGCCATGCGTGGAAGGGAATAATTCAACTCATATATTCGTAGGTTATGGCTCAGACTTTTGTTCAGACATATAGACGAAATGGTGCAAGAGCAGGAGAGCATGAAAAGCAACAGCTTATGCTTCATGCTGCCTGCGCTTCCAGTCTTGTCTAGCTGCATACAACCATTACTGAGTACAACTTTTCAGCTAAGTTTCAGCATCCCACAGCCAAGCCATCAGGTTTTTTTTTTTTACCCTCACCTCCTCCACCCCCCTTTCCTCGCACCCTCGGAGGCGCGACGCGCAAGCCGTAGTGGAGGTGGAGGCTGCCGCCGCAGTCACGCTGCGCTATCAGCACGATCATGAAACATTTCACCCTTTCTATAGCTTTGAGTAATTCTTTCTGATTTACTGTAAGCATTTTCAGATGGTCTTCCCTACATTCAATTCTTAATTTGGTTTTCGTTATGAATCATCCTTTTGAGTCTTCCTGTGAAAACTGCATATAACAAAAACCTGGATGTAACGAAAAATCGCGGACATTTTACAATTTCGTTATAACTGTACTACCAAAAGCACCATGCCTTACCAACGTTCCTTGTAAGTGTGGATGTCTGAGAGGAGATTACTGTTGACTCATCACTGCTCTCGTCTTTTCCTGTTGCCATCATTTCCGGGGGGAACAGCTCCACCCAGCGCAGCCACACGGCCGATGGGTTGAGGCTACACAGAGACAGCTGTGCACAGCCCTGTGAAATAGAGGGGCAGCGTGAAAGTAGATGTGAGCTAGCTGCAATAGCAAGTTGCGCACAAGATGCCACATCTGCAGCAACAAGTGCACACTCTGCCAGTCTGAAATATGGTCCAAAAATATGTGAAAAGAATAAAATACAAGGGATAAATCTCGCTGCTTGCAACAGTGCATGCAAGTTACCCCGTAACATTGTAAGCAGCAAGCAACACGGTGCTCTGCGTAATTCAAGGACAGTACTTTGCGCAACACAGTGACGATGTCACAATCATTACTAGAAAAACTTGCAAATGTGCATTGAATGGCTGCAGTAGTAACTGGAAAATGATCACGAGTTTATAAAATAGGCGGGATGACCAATCCAAGCCTCAAAATTTGGTCTGTGAAGCGAACAGCCTATATTAATGTGCAGGGAACGTATGCGAAGTCAGAAATGATCTGTCGCCCATAATGAGGCAATGGCAGCAGTAAGATTTGAAATCAGTTTTTCATGTAATGAAATCTCGGATGGCTGCTAAATTTCGCAGAAGTAACAAGGAACAAAATGTAATAACTTTGAAATACCCTACACCTGAGCATATGAACAGATCCTATCAGACTATTCATTTGCTGCACATAAACAAGGCATTCATAGAGGGCACAAAATGTAATACTTAGTTTCTCATTTTATAGCCTCTGGCAAGTAAACAACTCATCAATCCCCTGCATGCCTGTCTGGAAATGTTTGGTCTAGATTTAAATGGCATCCTCATGCAATATGGTCGTTGAAGGAATGATGGTGCAATGGCACTCACCAAGCACTCCTGAATCATGCGGGCCTTCTGGCACCACAGCTGCAGCTGCAGGACGTAGCCCGCCAGCCGAGGGCCCACCGAGAGGTGCAGTTCTACACCCAAGCCATCTTCCTCCTCGCCAACTGACTGACTGCCCATGTTGCCAGTGTCCCCAGTGGGTGCAGTGTTGGCAGGCTGATGGCACTCGAGCCGCACCCACGGTGACGAGTGCCAGCCGCAACCAGAGACTCCAGGCACCACAGTGGCACGCACGCAACTGCGGAGCGTGTACAGAACCACCTACTTACAACTGGTCCCAACTGCCAATAACGTGCAAAAAGATTGGAGAGTATATTACCGCATTTACTCGAATGTAACGCGACCGCAAATGTAATGCAAGGGGCGACTTTCCATACTGTCCAGTGGGAAAAAATAAAACCACGAATGTAACGCGAGATAAGGGCTTGAAAAAGTACCTTTAACAAACATTACGGCCATTGCAGTCTAATCAAAAACGCTCATTCGTCATCGTTGTCGGAGGCAGAGTTCTCGAAAACCCGGTCTTCCTTTTCACTCTCGTCCTCCTCGACGATTCAGAAGCCTTTGCAGCCAGGCCCACATTTAAAAATCACCTCGCACTACCTCCACCACCCACGTAAGGCAGATTATAACATCTAGCCGTCGGGCTGCTGCAGAATTTCCGATCCCTTCTGCCATCATAATAGTCTTTTTGAGGCATGCGTTGTACCGTGCACAGTGTGTTGCCATCGTGCGAAATGCGATAACAACAGACGTAACCACGCTAATCCACTGCGAAAGATGTGACAAGCGCATGATCAAGAGGACGTGATTTCGAACCCACGAGAAAACGCGGATTGTTTTGACCTTGGATGGATTGGGATTTGGCTGATTTGGCTTCCCTGGTACCGATGTTGCCAACATAACACCGTAAAACTGTGGAAACCGAAACCGAGTGGTGGTGGGTTCAATATGGCTGCACCCGGCTGCACCCCGGCGCTGCTTTAGCCAACCGAATCGCAGTATTCGATTACAACGCGAGGGCAGACTTCGAGAGCCAAAAATCATTAAAAAAACCTAGCGTTACATTCGCGTAAATACGGTAAACACATGCCACGGTGATTGCTGCAGCTTAGAAACAGCTTGGTTGGTAATGCCGTAGAATCTTGATGATACGAATATGGCCATTATGAATTCGCGAAATTTCCTGGTCCTGATGCATTGCGTACATTGGGCAGAATTTCGCATGTTCCAAACGCACTCCTGTGCCACCAAGGATGATACAAACGTGCCAGCTGCGACCGCACTATCGAAAACAAAGCACTGCCTGCGCACCACCAATGTTACTATTGCCAGTCACACCGTAAGCAGTGATCAGTAGTGCACGGCACACACAAATGACTCTTGCAATTCATTTGCTACAATTACTATGATGTGCTGTATACAATTCGTGCAGACGAACAAGATGAGCAAAAACCCATCACCAACAATAAAGGACGAGCTGGTCAGCAAAATATAAAATTGCTGACATGCCACTGTCGTGTAGCCAACTGGCTGCGGCCACGATAACTGTGTGATCTATGAAAGAATTTATGCAATATTCACTGACAGCCACTTCTTAACTGACATGTATGGGCATGGGTTTAAAATTAACGGGATATGCTCCAGAATGAAACATTTCTGTTAATATTAGACTAAGCCAGGTGGCCAAAAATTTCACATTCGGTCAATCTTTAGGAGCTGTTTTCAAATCTGGTGTTAATTCCTGCCTACCTAGATTGGTTTAAAATTTTTGCAAGTCATTCATTTGAAATATAAGGGTGTTTTTGTACATCTTTTTGACTTGAGTATAAGTATCACAAAGCAGTCACTGCAATATGCCATTTCCTTCATTGTGATGCACTCTATACAACGAGAATAAAGTGTTCAGTCCATAAATGTTTTGAAGGTTTAAAAAATATATTACTCTTTAAAGTTGCATTTTATTAGTGGAATTACGATGCTTTTGTGAATCTATACCTGACTGACGACAAATTGCAATAAAAAATAGCATAGCTGTATTTTGCAAATACTAAAGAACGTCCATAAAAAATTTCATGGTGATACGAAGTAATCTACTGCACAAGTAGCAAGGCTGCTTGAAAATAACAAAGAGGGCTTTAAAATTTCAACTAACATTTAATGAATTAACACGATGCTGTTATTAAAAAAATGTTGGAAAATGCAGCATAAGGAGCTCCAAAGTACCACGTCTCCTTAGAATTCTCCTGCACCGTACGTAGGTCCCTTGTGTTGCCTCCAAAATGTGTCTTCGGTGCTAGCTTTCTTCGTCATGTGGATGGGACATGGCCTCAAAAGACATCCTTGAGACTCGCAGATGGCCACATGCGCATTTATCAGTAAAATCAATTACCGGAAAGTAGGATAGCTAGCTTCTCCAAAACTTGCTCAAAGCCCGTATGTCCCTGAAAGAACCACAGAGTGGCAACCTGACAACACGTGGTACAGCAGCTTTGAGCCAATGGCGGCGGCATTTTTGGGAGTGGTGGTGCAGCTTTTGGAGACAGAAAAAAAAACTTGTTTCTGATCTCTTTTTGAAAACTGCAGGAGGACTCACAAAATGCAAAAAGCTCTTCCTGCCTGCCTGCAACACCACAGAAGTGGTAGAACGCCGTGTTTGAAATTCGTAGACTTCATAAAAGCAGCTCAGTTCTGTCCACTGGTGCGTCACCTCACATACTCACACAGCAGATTTTGATCGCCTCTCTTCTAAATTTGAAGCTGGAGTTGGTGGACATTAAAGAGGAGGGTTAAAAAATAAAACAAGCAAAAACAAAACAATTTTTCTTTCTTTTTACGAAATTCGCAGTTTCTTTTTTCACATGAGCATTACGCAAAAGTCACGGAAACGGCTCGCCAACTTTCGAGCGCAACCGCTGGTTCTCTGATGCATGCAAAGTTTATTATTTGGCTCAGGTGTTCACGAAAATACAATGTCACTGAGCGAGTCTCTTTCACTAAGCCCAAAGGTCCTGCAGAGGCCCTTCAATTGAATATCTGTCAGGGTCACCTAATCATGCTCATGACATGACTAACAAGCGACACTGGCAACAGCAGCTGTTTTGATCACCAAAAAGCTAAGATGGAAGCAATGTGGTACTCACACTGAGGCACCGGGAGCAACAAGAATGCTGAGATGTCGTGCCCTCTCAACGCGCAGTTTCAGCATGCCATCCTTGCAGCAGTGCTGCAACCTCAGCTGAAGTTGGAGGCAGGGAAAGTCCACATGGTCCAGAGGGTTCTCATCATCCTCATCTTCGTCATCATCATCATCTTCCTCATCATCATCGTCTTCCTCCTCTTCATCTCCAGGTCTGAGGAAGGAAAACAAACTGCCACAGCTGCCAACACTGCACAATCCATTAGCGAAGCTCAATGCCAAGTGCCTCAAAAAGTACTCCAGAAGGCCGCAGTGTATAAACAGGCCTGCACAGTCTAACTATCAAGGCTAGTCATTGGCACTCTGCCAAGAGATGTGTGCACGGTTCCAGAAAACTGGACAGGAGAGAACTGAGATTTTTTGTTGTGTTGTGTTGGTTTTTATGGCATATAGGTAACTCAGGCCATCATGGTAAGCAGTTCTTAAAAAGTCAAGAATTTGTTTACAGCTTTACTTCTTTAAAAAAAAAAAATAAAAAACAAGAAATTTCGACAATGGCATTCTTTCCTGTAACAATTTCAAAACCCTTCGTAGTCATATACTCCCTGCTTCCGAGCAGCCACAAGTCTGTGCTCTAACTCCAAATTATGCCAAAAATAAGCCCGTCGCCAATGTACTAATCTGCGAAAGGTTCTAACTATACTGGTTAAGCTCTGTCTGCTGCAAATGGCTACTGGTGTCACCATGAGGAAAAGAAAAAGGAAGACAAAAGAACTTTCTATGCGACAACCTAACACCTCATGTATGGTGTGCTGATAAAATTTAAGCACCTGAAGTCTTTGAAAGGGTAACTCCAATGATTTTTCATCATTTTGAGTTTTTGATTGCATTACATTCCTTAGTGCATCCTGACTCAAATACAAAAAAGAAAACGTGTTTAGAAATTCCAAGTAGAACTATATTTAAAAAGGAGAAACAGCAAATCAAAACTGAAATTGCTTTCATGGCAAGAAACGCGTTCCAATTGACAAAACGGTGACGTCAAATACAGTATTGGAAATACAGCCGCACGCGCGTTGTATGATGGAAATGAAGTATGGAAATCATGAACTACATAAAATGTCTGAGGTAGCTTAATACACGAATCAAAATTTAATAATTGTGTAGGGAGTGCACAGTAACGCAAGTATAATGTCTGTGACGTCACAAATGCAGTGTTGCCCACAGAAATCCTTTCAACTGAAGTCAGGAAAATAGTACATTTTAATATTGTGTTGCGCATGAATGAATGGTCGCACAGCGCCCAAATTGGGTAGAATGCGTCACAGTGGTGAGAAAAACCTACAGTAAAATTTTTAACAAAATATTGGAATGTCGAAACACCTTCAGAGTTGCCCTTTAGTGTCTACTGAGATCTTAGTACCAGGGCACTTCTGCACATGTTTCTGCCTAACTTGGCTGCAATCGGCTGCAACAACTCGCCAACAGCACAACCCCATAACCATGACACCACGGAATATTCATCACAGCAAAGAACAGCCTTTTAAGAGAAAGAGGTTACAGTAAAGCCAACACTGGCCCTCTCACCTCTGCGGCGCTGCCTCATAGACACCACTATCACCAGCCACAGACTCGTCGCTGATAGCAGCAGACACACCACCTGTGCGAAGACACTCCTGCTCACAGATGGGGCTGAGCGGAGGCTCCGGTCCTCGAGGCCGAGGAACCTCTCCCATGCCTTTGCACCTGTTACAGGGGGGCCCACGTCCTCCATATAAGTGCACAGCATGAATGCAGAAATGTCCGTTCACTTCAAGTCAGCAGAATGACATTTTTTCGCTTAGCATAACAACAAGGGTAAAAATAAAACCACTCTGTCACCTAGCTAGTCTCTTAACCATCCATACAATATAGTACTGTCCACGGTTCTCAATATAGCACCCTGCAGTGATAAATGCACCTGCACCAAGTGTGCATTGTTGAAATAAGACATGGAACACATGAGCACAAGCTGAAAAGTGTCTTCTGGTTGGTTGCTGTTAAAGTAGTACGCTGACAAGACGACTGTCACTATATTGCTCAGTGCTTCAACCAGTCTTCGTACTTCTAGGCCACATTTATGCAGGTCAATACATACTTCAATATGCTGGATTTCTTGGCTCACCTGCCAACCCTACTCGCACCAGATGGTACATAGTAGTCATTTTGCAAAAAATACTGGGATTGAAAATGCCTTCAGAACAATTTGTTAAAGAGCAGCAAGCTGTCCAAGGGGCTCACCCGTCACAGTGCGGTGAGATGGGTGGAGATAGTGATGACAGAGAGGAGCGTGGTGACAGGGGCGGGCTGCAGCCTGTGGGCCGGTGCGGCCGGCAGGTAACGTCCATCGCCGTGCAGCCATAGATGTCGGGAAAACTCAGGCTGGCCAGGGAACCGTGTGAGCTCCCCGTACTTAGAGAGCCGAGGGAGGAGCTTGACGAGGCAGACAGCGTGCTGGCTGATAGACTGCACAGTGCAGAGACACAGTTCTGGCTCAAAACATCTGCACTGCACTAGCTCAAGGCAAATGCATGCATGTGACAGGTGGAGGTGGAGCTAGCTCACAAGACTAACGAATGGACCACACACAACATGAATGCTTCCGCAGCCCAAACCAAGCATAAGGACTGCTCGGTGCGGTGTAAGATAAATAAGTATGAGAGACATATCCCTTTCGTGTACCTAAACATTCAAACACTTTTAGATTTCACACTAATAACCTACTTACTGACGAGAACCTTTGCCATGGAGCTTCATGGCACTTATAAACATATGGCGTTTCATATTCTGCATTCATTTAATCTTTCCTGCAAGCTGCAGGGCTGTAAGAGTGCTTTTCAAAACTGTTCCTTGGTTGTGGTGATAGGTAAGAAAATCTGCACACCAAAAGACTTCAGCTGAAAGCATCCATATTGCAGTGCAACTGATTGCCCAAGAGTCTGATGGTTTGATGCGTGTTAGTTCAATAGGCACTAAGTAGCAGGAAGAACACAACATTACACATGACACAGCCAAGAAAGAAATGTGCAGATCAGCCCCACCAACAACATACCTTTGGAGGCGTGTCTCGAGGCAAGCCGTGAGGCGTGTGGCATCCCTGAGCTGCTGCAGCAGCTGCTGCTTTTGCTCGTGCAGCCGCAACCGCTGGGCGATGGCCCTGTTGGAGCTCTCCAGGGCATCGCCCAGGTCACGCTCCAGCCGAGCAATCTCCTCGCGCAGCGTGACTGAATCTCCCCGCTCCAACTGAGCCCGGAGCTCATGGAGCAGCTGCTCTTTCTCACGCACCAGCAGGAGCCTGCATGGCACAAGACAGGATCAGAGACGCTGGGGAACACTGCATGGCTGCTGTGCTCTCGAAACGGGCAGAGCAGGGCGGGCCAAACTGGCAACTCACTTTCCTGTTCGCAGCGAAAAATCTGCAAAATTCAAAGAGGACTCCTTCTACGCACCCACGAAAAATGTCACCTGTCAGCTCTGAGCAAAACTGTCTTTCTTTTTTCTTTTTATGATACTGCACACCTTGTAAAGCATTTATTTTATCGTGCTCATTTAATGCAGGCCTATTTCATTCATTCCCGTCTAACAATGCCGTCATCGTTACCATTATGGGTGGTGTTAAGCCTTTTGCAGGCCAAAAGCTTCTCTAAAAACTTACATCTTGCAGCAGCTACAGCCACCCTACCACGGCAAGCTGTTGCTAAACTGCGAACTTTGCATGTTCTCAAGCATGAAGGTGCAAACCTAAGAAAAAGCAGTGCATAGAAAAGGGTTAGTTATTTTCTTCTATTACATTGCATACTTTTAAACTCTGTTACAGAAACATTGACGGGCACTGAAATTGCCACATTATCTGCACCAACTCAAAGCATCAGACGGGCACTGTTTTTTGCGACATTTGAAGGGGAAACTGCATTATCTTCGCTACATCCATTTCCACTTCAGTTTGGTAAAATGGCGCTCACCTATAAGAACTGTTTAGTTGTGCTTGGAGGACACTCAATTCCAGTACCACACTCAAACTCTGCCATGACAGGGGCGAGAACAAACATCCTTTAGAGAGATGCTTGCACCGTGAGCTAACACCAAGAAACGTTCTCATACAATTTGCTATCTTGCATCAAAAAATTAGTGCACCAATATTCAAAAAGCAATGCATTTTCCTCACAAAGCAAAAAGCTTTTCTGTTACAGCTGTAGTTGGCAGCGCTCACATCATATGATGGCCAACTTTGTTAGAAGCCCAGTTGAACATTTATTGCAAGGCAAATTGGCTCGCTGCCACAGAGCAGAACTGAGCCCTGAACAAGCACCACTGACAATGTTCATTATTGGCAAAGAAAAAAATGCAGAAACACACTGTCCTGTAAGTGCGCAATAAAAAAAATTCAGGAGTGAGCAAAAATCAAGAAACCCCCGCAAACATACAAAACTACATACAATTACATAAGAACTGCATACATACTACATAGAATTAAAACTTGCCCGAAATTTTAGCCTGTCTTCAAAGTTATTCTTTTCTAACAATCAAGTTAGAATGCGACTCCAAAATGTTGGTTTGTACATTCCCATTTTGGTTGTCCAAATGCTTTGCTTGTATTCGAACGGAAACAGGATTTTTCCTTGTCTTACATCATTTGTCACATTTTTAGTTGTTGACTATTTGTTCACTTTTTTGCATGTTACTTGCAAGGTTGCCTAAATGCTATATTTTGCACTGGATCGGATACTAGCCATGCAGGCTATCAGTCCAATTATTTTTGTATAAATGTTTTCTTGAATAAAAAAATAAATAAACCTCGATGTCAGCCCTGTCCAGACGGAGCCGTTTCTGGTAAGATATGCACAAGGAGTCCTCCAATACGCTGGCCTACTCAGCCACACACCCCTGAAAGGCACATGACCCTTTTTTTTTCACAGAAGAATTGCAAATTCTACTCTTTTCACGGTCGCTCAACTTTTGCTCATGCCTGTGCACACTTTTGCAACTCCTGTCCTGTGGTTGGAGCTCAAATTTGTCTTCTTCCATGCAGCTGTCTATGTTTGTGCTTAGTTTCTTCAATGGCCGCCAAAAAAGGAACGTTCAAAGGCAAAGCAGAAGGTGTAGGGCCCCATGCTCACCTGTCCTGGTCGGATTCGGCCTGCCCTGGTGACAGCCGATCCTCGAGGTCGGCCAGCTCCCTCTGGATGCGCTGCACCTCGCGGCGAGCCTCGTCGTAGCTCAGTCGCGTACGGGCCACCTCGGCAAGCCGGGCCCCCAAGGGCGCCAGCTCTCCAGAGAGATCCGTCTGGGAGGCTGCACTGGGCCGTTCCTCGGGTGTTCGTGGGTCGGACACGTCCCGTGTCAGCTCCTCCTTCAGCTGCCACAATCGCTGCACAGCAATCGGACGTTCAGACTGGAGACGCTACTAACATGGCCGCAGATCATCACAATGTTTCAAGTGACAGTAAGTTTACCGACTGTGTCTTCACTCATGGGCAGCAGCAGGACTAGTACCGCATTTTAGGTTGTGGAAATGCACTTGCCGACCACACGAAGTTCTAGCCTAACATATAATAGTTTGATCCGAATGAGCGTGGCAAGCTGAGTCATACTGTCTTGGCCGTGAGAATGCACAGCACTAGTAAAAAGGACAAGGGAAAGAAATGAAGGGTGCAAAGCTATTAGCTGAAGTGTACTTCCTGCTTGCCATTCTCTTCAACCTTTTTCATCATTGTGTGGTCACCTGCCTCTCTTAAATCGAAGTTTTCTACTAGTTTTGCTGTGATATTAAACAATCAAGATTTCAGAGTAAGAATTAAACCCTAGCAAAACAGCGTCTCTAAGGGCCAGACCATTATCTTTTGACAAGAGACTACAATCTTGTGGGATGCATAACAGATACATATCTGACTGCAGTTCATAGGCTCATTGTCAAGAGAAATAAATAACGGCACATTGTTTAGCATTGTTTAGCAATTTAGCATTGTTAAAGGCTCTGCTTCAAGGAGTGAATGTCTGTGTATCTTAGGAATGGCCTCGTGCACCGACCACTTAATTACCGCAAAGAACAGATGCAAAACTGATGTTTTCCGCTGCTGGCAACCCACCTGCAACAACTGACTCTTCTCTTTGTGACCTTTGCCCAAGGAACGCTGCACACTGCAGAGTTCCTCCAGAACAGCCTTTGCCTGGTCTAAGCTGTAGCCTGTTGGCAGCTCACAAAACTGCTGCTCGACTCGCCGCAACGCTTCCAGTCCCTGTTCTCGCTGGTGGACTTCAGATCTTACCTGGAACGACAATGAAAGAGTGCATGGCACTGAAGATAAATGAGCAGTTTTTTTTTTTTTTTTATTCACATATTTGCAAATTACTCTTATTAAAGCACTTCGCTTTCCTTCTTTCCTTCATTTAAAGCTACAGAGCTTGAAGAGCTTTTTTTTTTTCTTTTTTTTTCAGAGAAAATTAACACTGCAAACATTTTAGTTTCTCGCAAAACATGATATCAACAAATAACCCTACAACATGAAAGAAATATTTCCTATAGACCAAATGTCATGAAAATAGAATTCGGAAACACAAGTGCTACATTTCCTTCTCTCTTGGTACTGGTATGTGGGGTTTACTTACTGTCTCATAGGGATACATAAGCTATGAGGGATGCTACAGTGGACATTTCTGCATTACACTTAGACCCCCTTGGAGCCTTTAGTATCAAAGAGTCCTCATCTGCAGGCTCATATGCACATTATGACAATTCAGCTTTCATTAATACAGTTGAACCCCTTTATAAGAGACATGCACTGGGGAGCACTTTTTGTCTCTTATATGAGAGGCCCCTTATAAGCAGGGTACAACGTTTACACTTTTTAACAAGACCTCATTTCGGTGCAGGTATCTTGAGGCTAAAATACGCAAAAGAGAATGATACATCATGTCGCCAAATGCGTTATAATAGCTTTCCTTTACATATTGCATTTGCTTGGTGGACCACCACACTGACTACACCTTGCAACTTTCTTACACTGCTGAAATAGTTTTAAATCGTCTGCTTCATGGCTGCATTGACGCTGTTCAACACAGCCTCTCCAAGCTTGAAAATCAGGCCAAGAGCCTCATGGCCAATGTGCAAACTATGTTTGCAGCGATTGCAAAGTATGATCGTGATGTTACTTGGCACCGCAACTAGCGATTCGCAACTAGGTTATGTGTCTGGTGGCACTACAAAAATTTAAGTAAAAAAAAAAAGCCACGAAATCGTAAAAATAACTAGCTTACCACCAAGGTTTTAGAAGCAGCCAAAGCTATAAAACATCACCAGGAGCAATATCCCTCAGAAATTTATGCTTGTTTGACAAAGGGTAACAGTGGCTGTGAGTAACAAGTCTGTCTGCGAGTCGCTATTGAGATGAAAAATAAATGAAAAGCAAACGAGGCATTTCTGAGTGGAGTTGAAACTGGTTGAACAGCAAACACAGCGGTTATTTGTCCTCACCAGAGCAGAAACACTTGTGTTTTTATGTCATTTGTTTTGATCTTGGCTTAGCTATGTTTCACTTTCTAGACACAATGACTTGTTTATGTCCGCGCCATCAGCTGAGCACTTTCTTTGCATTTACTAGATAAATTTGTCACTCGTACTGAAATGCAACGTAATAGACAATTTTCGCTATATTCTTCAGACTAGTGGACACAACACCTATGATAATTCGTGATAGGAAGCTCTACAAATTGGAGAACCCAATGCGCATTCCCAATGCTCGCAATATGCAGTCGCACTTGTGCTCTTCGTGGCAAGCCTGAAGAGCTTCTCTATGTTGCATTCCCACTGCAGGGGCTTCTTTTAGTCATTTCACAGCTGACTGACCTGTTCTCTTTTCTGAAGTTATAAATAATAATAACGGCACAGGTGTGTCTCTCTTATTTTCACCGTAGCAGCTACTGAACCTGGCGATGGATGGTGCCGCATATATTGTTAAAATGTCTGTTATAAGCAAGACTGAGTACCAAACTTCAAGGCTAATTTGTCCTTTATAGCCAGTTGTCTTCTACATACAATGTCTGTTAAAAAGGAGGTCTAATTAATGAAACTCATAGGGTGGCCAACCATTTGGGTGAATGGTGTCTCTTATTGCCAATTGTCTGTTACATCCATGTCTCTTATAACGGGGTTCAGCTGTACCATATTCAAATCAATGAAAACAGCAAGAGTTGCCGTTCAAATGAATGGGCTTTATGCCAGTTAGAGTTCATCGTTCAGTCTTTAGAGAAAACAACAATGGTGCAGAGCTCAACGAACGACGCTCATATCCAGAAATTGTACAGGATTCATCGCACTTAATGCTCATTACTGCCTTCACATTAAATGCACTCCCGATTGTTCTCTGTCCATCCTAGAATATATGCAGCTCAGCAGAGAAATACTAACCAGAATGTAATTAGTGTTCTAAATGTGCTGCTACTAATCTTCACTAGGATGGCAATATTGGGGACTGAATAATAATGTGCTGGTAGATGTAACAGAAAAACTCCAATGAATATGCATGCTATTACATCTGCAACAATAGACCCTTTGCTACTCAATGAAATGAAGATAAAGTCTTTGTTTATTGCAGGTCAGCTTCAGCAAAGCCCAAGGTCAAATTGCAGAATTGGTTCCGGATGCCTTAGTGAAAGCTAGAGTCCGTGACTTACTCCAAAAAGTCCAGCATTGAATGAAACTGTAAGTTAGCGGAAGGAAAAAAGAAAATTCTTTAAAGTTAAGGCAGCTGAGAAACAGTCGAATCAATGCTTGCCCCCCCCCCCCCCCCCTCCCCCCCTCCTCATGCAGTAGGACTGCCTCCCTCGTAAGACTATATTGAGACACAGTAATGAGCAAATAGAGTAATATTGTACACGATGTCCTGTAACATAAGCTGTGGGCATGTTTACAGGTCAGTTCAAATTCAAGACAGTCACAGGGCAGTCCAATGAGCAATAAACCAGCGGCACAACAGAAGAAAACCAGAAGGTGCGCCACTGGCAATACAAGTAGTGGTTCAGGTCTAGTCCACACTCACTTGTTCCAGCTCCCTCCTTAGCCTGGCAACTCGATGTCGTGCCCTCCCCACATCCGAACGCAGCAGCTCAGGGTCCAGTGAACTAGTGCGTGATGCCACGGATGTGGATGAAGAGTGAAGAGAGGTCGTTGAACTCCCTTGCAGCGATAGACCTTTCAGGGCACCCGAAAGTTGGTCAAACTCGTCTTGGGCAAGGGTCAACCGCTGGTGCTTGACATCCACCATCTCGCGCTTGGCCTGTGGAGAACCAAGCACGTAACAAAAGCAGGTTTATTATGCTTTGGCACAGAGCTTCAGAGTACAGTATTTAATAAAATACTAAATGCCTAACCAAAAGGTAGGCAAAAAAAGAGGTGAAAGTGTCTCCTTATTGCAGCAGATATAGAGTCCTTTCTTTTTCTTTGTCACCAACTAGAGCAGTGGTGCTCAGCCGGACCTTTTGTGGACCAGTGGAAATGACAAGGGACGACTAGGCGAAGGGAGGGGGAGAGTGATTTTGTGCGAAACTGTAGTCATAAAAAACTAGCACTTGATAATTTGATAAGCCAGCACACCACGACCTGTAGAACATGTCAGGAAGAGGCTATGCATCGGCGCTGGTATGCATGCCGCTTGAAGGGATTCGACTCCTCCTAAAACCGTGCCACTCGCTTGTCAGACACCCAAGACATTTTGCACTGAAGCCAGGTCCAGCAGTGCAGCCAGAGCTCGACTTTCATTGATGCCGACATCAGAAGAACATGATAGATGCTCGCTCTCTCTCTCCCTCCAACTTTCTTGCAAGCTCTCAGTTTCTGTGCACCCCTCGCACATCTTTCGTTCTGAGAAACTAGTCGGCTTTGAACCTCCATGCTTTTCAAGTTGAAAAACCGTGTCTAGTCAGGTGAGAGCTATGGTGCGATCTTTCCTTTTGTTTTGTGGGCGTGGGTTTCGCAGACCCACATTTGAGAAACACTGATCTCTCTTTGCATGAAAAATCTTTTTTCATGTAAACAAAACTAAGCACAACATGCTGTACACGCTTTTAAATCATTACAGTCTGCCAAGAAGCAAGAAAAGAACAATAATTTGCTCAGTTTAAAAAGCAAGAGATTAGAAAAAAATAATGGAAGAAGATCTGGAAGTGACATGGCAGAATAAAGAGGAAACAAAAGAAAAAAAAAAGGAAAAAAGAAAAGATTTATGCTCACCGCAAGATCATCCTGAGCAGTAAGCAGGTAATCCTTGAGCATGGCCTCTTGAAGTTGCCTCCATTGTTGCCTAGGGTCTTCAATTTGATTTGTTTCTGACATCAAAACAGTGAGGACATTTAGGTAAAAGGTCGTCACCCTGCAGCGCAAGCCATTATTCTCCTCGTGCACAATGGTCCTGCCAAGATGAACTATTCTTCTTTAAAACAATCAGATGAGCGACATATAAATCAAACAATATTCTAACAAGCATTATATGCAAAACAATGATTGCTGTTCGAGACAATGGCTGTTACAGCTCATAAAACGTTTCTACCTTTCAATCTGTTAGAATCGTTAGTCCTTGCCTAATGGGTCCATGTGTACCCTTCCAGGTCTATGTGCTGAGCCTCAGTGAAAGCTGCTCATCCTATACCGCATCTCCATTGGAACAAAATGAGGAAGAAAAAGCAGAAAAGACCACGGAAGCAAGACTAATTTCTATTGCAGTGTACTTGTGCACAATGATAATAAAGCCCAGCAAAAAGTAAAACAAACAAATTACTCCTTAATATAACATTACTGCCACAACATCAAATTCACTAACAATTGTTGAAAACAAAATAGGAACAATTTAAGAAAAATCATTCATGTCCATTTAGTGACTAAAAATGTCTGTACAGCACAGCCCTAGACATACACAATCTGATTGAGAATTCATGAATTTCCAAGTCAATTTATTTAGTGAACAATGATTTTAATATGGTATAAATGAACGTCTTACGACATAATTAGTGCTTAGCCACATTCCCATTATATTTCCCATTCCACATAATTATCCCACATCCCATTATAGCTGCTGACATCATATGTTAAGACGTCATGCCACCTGTACACATTCTTTTTTCTGCACGAAAAATTGCAAAAGTAAACAACAAAAAAATCCATGTAAATGTACTATTTGCTTCCACTGTTTGTTTTCACCAAGGACTTGCAGAGCTCCTCCTCATTTCTTGACGGCATTTCTTCTAGAATATTCTAAAAATATTCTTCTAGAATTCTTGTGACATTTCTGTATCAGTTAAAAATGTGTACCGTAACACCAATAATGACAATAAAATAACTCCTTGGTATGTTGTGCATACGTTCTTCAAATGGCACTGTTCTCATTTCTACAGCCAAAGGAGATGTTCCATGTGACAGAAGCATTAGTCCTTAAGGCAACAGAAATCAAGAAAGAAGGCCATGAGGCAGCATCTTGTAGTAGACGAGGAAATTACTTTATTGCTACATTCTTAGCACTTAAGGACAAGGGGCCTGTCAACTGAGACACCTTTTCATCAATGCTCTGGTATGTCATCCCAAAGAACAAAATGGTGGCACGACAAAACATTACGATGCTTGGTGACAGGCAGTGTTATTGTGGCATTGAGAAAGCTTGCACATAGCTTTTAAGTGACAATTTGCCAGAAACAAAATGACAAGAGAGAGGGAGAGAAAAAAAACGAGACCACACAGGCAAGTTGACCTTATAAAAAAAAAAAAAAAAAACGATGTAATTACTCGACATAAAACAGCAGCTGAGTTGCAGTCAACATCAAGCTCTGCTCAAAAAATATACAAAGGTTGCTGCTCTAGACACTATCACTGAACAGGAGCAGTCCGCATCCCATGTTCACATAAGGCACTTGCAAAAGCCACTGCCGAGGCCTATAACAAATGAAATTAAAGAGATGGTGAGGAGCTGCAGTGCTACCCTTTAAAATAGGCAACACTATTGAGTGGGTTACAGTGTGTACACTACTTTTCCAGGCCCGAGTCTTTGTAAAAAAACTTTCATAGGTGCAAACTTGCATAAATCCAACTTGAACATGCGCACGCACATGCACACACACAAACTGAAGTGAAAGGCTAAATTCATTCATAATACAACATGAGCCGTGGTATTACAGATTCAAGCTCACTGTAAAATCCAAGAAAGCAAGCCCACTGCTCATAGCAATATCTTTATCAATGCTGTGCAATAAGTGACCATAAGCTGTACAAAATTATTTGCTCTAATGTTACTTTTTAAAGCAGGCTTTCATGTGAGCACATTTTAATCACATATTTTAATTGTGATGTTATATCACTCAACTTTTTTTTTTTGTATTACAGCTATAGGTTGCTGCAAGTTACAAAACAGCTAATTCAGGCCAATGTGTACATACATTAATTGGCCCAATCTCCAAATTGACAAAACGACCACATATTATGAAAACACTCTTCATAAAGTGTCAAGGCTGGAAAATATGTTTGCCCCTGAATGTAGTAACAGTGAAAAAGTACAGCACTTCTATGCCGGAAACAGAACATATTGAAATAGCTATACAAAAAAATAAAATGGTCAAGAGTGCAATTAACCAGCATTTTTTTTAAAATGCCCAACATGGTTTCAATTCCTTTTTGTATTTACATTGCCTGCACACACAGTGCAAGGAGCACTCAGAATGAAACCAAAACCACGCAAGGCAAGAACATCAGTTACCGTGATGTAAAGCAAGAAACCTATAAAGCAATGGCATTTCTGTCACGGTAGATGCTATAACTTATGGGGCCATGGCACATAAAGTACTATAAATGACAACGAAACACTCGTAAAAGACGGGGCGTTCTGATAAGGTACAAATAACCCGGACTTTTCCCAACCACTAGCAGGATATTAGAATGGGAAAGCAAGTGGACTCTGAACTCACTGTTCGTATGGTCAACATAGTATACGCCAACTTGCTGGTCGTAGCACTCCTCCCAGCCAAAAGGAAGTTCATTACCTATACAGTCTGCAAATGACTGTGGCTTTGTCAACCTGGAGTCACACAAGGAAATAGAACAATGGGGCAATGATCAAACTCTGCAGATAGCACAGAGCGAAACAGAGTGACCTTCCCTCAAATGGAAATGCATGCCCCGGACACCTCTTGCGTGCTGCACAATGGCATGTGCAAACTCAAAAGAAAATGACACAAACAGCAAGTGGAAAGAATGTCACCAAAGATAAGATATGGAAGGAAACACAGATAACAGCACAACTAAGGATCAGTGAATGGAAGGATGTTTGCCCCCTCTTCCCAGTTTACCAAAATGAAGATGAATGCGACCTTTTAATGGCAAAACCTCGCATGACATACTGCTTCACGCCAGAGCCCAGGGCTACCTGATAACTTCCCTGCCTTATAGCAAATCATCTCTTTGAACACTGCATGCCTGCTTCAATTAGGCAGCACTGCTTTTTCACTAATTTTCTGGTCATTTGATGCCTGTCAGTAAAAGCCAGACTCCTCCAATCCCTGACACTTGCATTTCAAATCACAGCCCTGATATTTTTGTTCTTAAAGGGCAACTCCAGGAAGAGACGAGTGGTGGGGGAGGGGTGGGGGGTTGAAAGCATTTTGAGTTGATAGTCACATCAAATTTTAAAGCCTTCCCTCTCTGTTAAAACCTATAAAAAAAAAAAAACATTTTTAAAATCAAAATAACGAGTGCCACGATTTTTAAAAACAGTGAAAACCGGTAATTGAAATTTAAACTTAGTCCAGTTGTCAAAGGCAATGCTCCACACGATTTAGCGACGATACTGCAAACATTAATAAACTTGTACATGCATTGAATGGCTGAGGTAGTGATTGAAAACAATGAGCCCTTTCATAAAACACCTGGGATTTATTTATTCATTCATTCCAGTACCTACATATCGCCCTAGTGGGCATTACAGTAGAGGGCACAAGGCAAAAAAAAAAAAGGAACACTTGACAGCACCGAAGTTGTTAATTGAATTAATACAGGCATAAAATACAGTGTCTTGATGGACATTAGAGTAAGGGGTGTGAAAAAATAGACAAACACTTCATAGCACCAAATTAATAAACAAACACAAGCAACAAATATTGGAAATCAATCGTTGCACCAAAGTAATAAACACAGACAACAAACACGGGCAATCAATCAGTGGTCACAAAAGGAAAAATGACCTAATGCAGCTTAGCGAAGTGGGGAGAGAGTGATTGCGATGTTGAGGACGGTCTGTTGCCCACAGAATCATCTGACTTTAGGCCCCAAGAATGGCAAATTTTGAAATCAATTTGTGCCAGAATATTTTGCATGGCTCCCAATTTTGGTGGAAGAGATCAGGACCATGAATAGGTTTCTTTCAAATACAGTAAACTCAAAGCAAGGAAATAGGTTGAATAACATTAAATGTCGTCCCCCCCCCCCCCCCCCCCCCCCCCCAATGCCATATCGCAATCATGACTAAATTAACTGACCGTGCAAACGCATGAAAAATGCCTGCTGGTATGACTTCATTTCCTGTTTTAGAAAGTCAGTTCTTTTCTTCCCCGGTGTTATATATAAAAAAAAAGTGCAACAGTGCTAATAGTCATAGCAAATGGCATTAATATGCTTTAACTTCTCTGCATTAAAATGTTCACAACCTTTAACGTGACAAGCACTACCCAGTCATGCCATGACGTGAGCAGCAGCTTCTAAGTGAGGTATGACGATGAGGCAAGCTCTTGTAAAAACAGGTGATAGAAAAGCTTGTACCGCACACATTACATGGCCACTTGCAGAAATCAACAGCAGCAATGCTGGTCCTTTCAACGGTCACAACAGATTCGCTAAGAAACAAATAACTTCTTATTGCTCTGCTAGTTGAATGCGCTGCATGGTTACAAGGACAAAATGAGATGACGACAATGATCAGAAAAAAAAAAGGGCCAGCCACCATCCTTTCTGTGAATATGGTCTCGTACCACAACAAAAAAATGCAGCCGATTCAGCTAGACTAAGTTGGGCAAATGTGAATATGTGAGAATGCACATCATGTTTCATTTCACTTTTGGTTCTAGGCTAGCAATTCAGGGTCAGGCTTCTGGCAAAGATCAGTAAAATCGGTGATTGGAACCCTAGTAGAAGTGCACTATAAAATTTAGGACCCACTGAATGCTCCGTAAAAAGAAAATGCAATAGAGGTGTGTCTGCATCCATTGCGGAATGATGGCAGTTGATCACGATGATGATAATGACGTGCAATGCACAGCACGATAGAGATGATAGTAATGAGGTTCCGTGCTCGCTTTCCTTGAAAAATTCCTGGGTTTTTGAAGCCTTTAAGATGTATTTTTTTTTTATCAAAAGTTCAAAAGCTTCAGAGATAACTTGCAGTTTTCCAATTTACCCCGGGAAGTAATGCTTTAGTATTAAATGATAGCTAGCAGGAACAAGGACATGGTGGTCTTCTCTGCCCCAAGAAAATTGAAGTTGATGTACCAGAAGATAAACCACATCAATACGCATGGCAGTTACATTACGTTGAAGCCACCATTGTAAAGAAACCTTTGTATGGTGCCAAACAGAAGTAACCTACAGCCTTTTGCATTGGACAAACTGGATTCTGTCTAAATATTAGGCTGCAGGAGCATTTAGAAAACCTGGAAAATATCAGCTTGCCAGGTAAACTTGCAGGTCACAGCAAAAACTTCAAACCTTGCAAAAAAAAAAAAAAAAAAAAAAATAAAAAAAATAAAAAAAAAATAAAAGGCAACCATCAAAGGAAACAATTTCTGTTTCTGCCCAATTGCAAAGTCGACAGTTGGCAGGAAAGATCATGTGTGTCATGAAGAACATGACACATATGAAGGTTGTGTCAGCATGATTTCAACAGCAAGGACGCTCTGAGATAGCATTCCTAAGTAAGCAGCTCAAGTAGATGACAAATAATGACATGCATGCTCAGTGGTCGCTCAAATTTTCTCTTTTAAGTCCTCTTTTGTCAAATAAAATTTCAGTTGACAGCTGTGCGACGTACAGTTGTCTAGTTTTGTCCTTGTAACTACTCGGCACATTCAAGCAATGCAGCAGCAACTGGACTGTTTCATTGTCTTGCTTACCATCACATTGCTTCAATTAGTACCTCCCAAAACTTCTAGTGACGAATTTGTCAGGCTTTTCATGAAACGAATTATTAAGTAACAAAAACAAAATGATAATGCCATGATTTTTAATAATACTTGAGTTGGAAATTTGCTAGAGATACGATTTCGATCCACTAGAGCAACAATTATCAATATGTATAATGCACAGTTATCCGTCCACTAGACCAAAAAACGTCAATATGTATAATGCATAGTTATCTGTTGAGTAGCATGGCAGCCCGGAGTTATTCCACAGAGCTAATGGCAGTCTGACAATCGCAGAAGTAGTTACCACATATTAACTAAGGAGTACCTTTCAACATGAACATGGGCTGGTCGCAACTTCTAATACATGGTAGCTTTAGTAGGATTTAAAAAGGAGCAGTTTGTGCCCAGAACGGCATCTCTGATTGCCATGAGCTGATAGAGGACTGATGACTTTTTTAGCTGCTGACATGAGTGACCTAACCGAAGGCAAAGAACATCTCTTCGCCGAATTTCGGTTCAGGAAACGTTAAATTCGGCCTGTTCATACCCCAAAAGCTGGAAGCGGTCGCTGTACTATAAAGAATACGTGCACAGAGGTCGAGTCTACAGGGGCAGTTCGCACAACGATGAGCCAGAGGATGAGCTGTAGTGCCCAATCTGGGCGGGAGTGTTCGCCATGCTCTTCTCTAGTTAGTTTTTTACTCACACACATTCACCCCACCCCCTCGGCCCGCAGATTGCGACCTGCTTCACAGCAGTGCACAGGAGCCAGCCACTTGCGGCGGGGATTCGCGGCTGCTTATCGGCGCGCACATGCTGACGCTCATTCCACACGCGCAGAAAAAAAAAAAAAATTAAATAAGGCGCGGGCGAGAGAAAGTGAACGGAATTTCGGCGAGAGAAAAGGCACTACAACAAAAGCCGCGCGGCGCGCGGGGCGCGCTCCCATGCGTGTGTGTTTATTGCGGCGGGGGGTGCCATTAGAGATAGGCATCCGCCGCCGCACTCTAGCATTCCTTGCGCTGACGTTTCACCCGTTCTCATTGACATCATTTTCGGGTCCTTTTCTTGGAATGCGAGGGAAGCGCAGACTGGCCACCTCACGAGCCGCTGCGAAACCCCTACTGTCGTTATTTTTCTCCCCCCTCTCTGCGTATCTAAAAACGCATACCCGGGCGACCCTATCGTACACAGCGCCAGTCGTTTCCGTGTGTTCCGGGCGAGCAGTATCTGTGGAGCAGACGACGAATGCGGCAACAGCGGCATTCTGTGCCAACGCCGCTGCCTCGCCGCGTTCGGGACGTTCGACCTTCCTGCATGCACGCGGCAACTGACCTAGAACAGCGTTTCGGCCCGCGCTGGAGACGGCAAATCGTTCGAGCACACTTCGTGCAGATCTCGAACTAGACGAGAGCTCTCGCCCCGGCTAGGGCGCGCTGAAAGTTCGGCAGTAATACACGGCATCACACACATGCGTCGATCGACGGTCAAGCTGTTGCTCGCAAAATACTCCGCAAAGCTGATTCACGGATATTCTTTCCACTCTGTCCAAAGCACTCAAAGGCAGGCGCCTATGCCGCCGACGCTCAAGTCAAAACTTTAGGCAGCACGGTCGACAGCCGCTGCAGGGCAAAGCATGCCGTCCCCGGTTGCCGAAACATCACGCGTGCCAAACAAGCCGCATATTTTCTTTAGTCCTAGTCGGCGCGCTAAGTAGCTGCCGCGAGGCCCCGTCCTCGAAAAAAAAAAAAAAAAAAAAAAAAAAAAGATCGCCGCCGGTGTGGCTAGCTGCTCGTGAAAGGCCTGTTCGGGGAAATGGGGACAGAATGTTGAACGTAGCGCGAACCTGAGACCTCCTGTCACAGTACTCCGATGATAACTTGTTTTTGTTGACGCCACACTGCGCGCTCCAGCAAACCCGCATCTCATCTGTGCTGCAACGACATTCCTTCGAATGCTCCTCTTTCCTTTCATTTTTGTTTTTTTATCTGTTCCTCAGTACATCCGAAATGGAAACGCCGTGTCCAAGGCGTTTTCTTGTGACAACCTGCGGAAAACACGGCATTCGTCTCCGACAACGGGTGTGGCGCAGGGCCAGCGACGGACAAGCGAAAAAATCTTGAGAACGTCGGGCTTTTAGCCCGAGGGGGCCTTCACGGGGAACGCACATTCCTTTGGCCGTACCCTCGCTTACCTGTCTCTAGGATCAATCCATGTCGTCTGTTTGTTGATGTGGTCGATGAAATAGATCTTGCCGTCGTAGTCGGTGCCGATGTCCCATCCAGAAGGTAGCGGTATTTCACCATTTCGTCTTTTCGGCATAATTTTCACGACCCAAAGTGAAGAAATGATCGAAATTCCTTTCGCCAGACAGAGCTAAACGCTACCTCCTGCCGCCATCTTGAATAGCACATTATCGTAGGAATGACGTCGCCGACGTAACAGAGTGGCAACCAATGGCAAGCAAGCGCACGGCGGCCGCGCTGCTCGCGGGACGCTTCATCCTGCTCCGTAGTTTACTCCCGTGGCATCTGTTTTACGTCTAATAAATGGCAGAAATATGTACGTTTGAAGGTGTTCCGCGACTAAATAAATGACGGCTGAGGAGAATACATTTAAGACTAACCAGAAGCTTGAATTTAGGGTCGCCATCAGACTGGAGCTAAAGATGTTCAGCCCGCATGATGCTAATCACGCAGGCTCTAGCAAAAGTAAGAAGTTAAAGCTATCTAGCTAGACATCAAAAGGCTGCTAGCACTGCGCTAGGTATGCTGTCGTCGATGGCCTCTTCGTCGGTCTCGAGGGCAGTGTGATGAATTGTGCTCTTTGGGATACGCAGCCGCACAGTTCTGCTGGTTGTAACGTCAAATTATAAGGCATGATTGCAAAATAGCTATATAAAACTTTTTATTCTACAGTTTTTGTATTTATATGTCAGTTTTGATAGTCTCAGATATAATTTCTTCAGACGCGCAAGCGTCTAACTCTGCAGTCGAAGACCGAAACCGAAACTGCACAAACATGGCTACTTCAAAGCACGTGATAGATCTCGGCCAATGAAACTCTAATGTGGAATATCTGAATTAGTTAAGGGTGAGATTGTATTTTGCTACTACTGTGATCATTGTGCCTCAGGGGAGACAGTTTCCGGCGCACACATGAGGTCGAGAGAGGAGATTGAGAGAGGAGACCAAAAATACTAAACAAAAAAAGTTAAGCGGAAGCACGGTGAGCGGAAGTGTAGAAAAGCAAACTTGTTTTACCGTCTTACCGTGAGCATAGTCAGAGTAGTCAGAGTCACCCCTAGTGACCATGAGAGCGTGTTCTTCGATGTGAATGTCGTCATGTGTTGACTGCAAAGTGCGTGCACGTGCGCATCACACTGAATGTGTCGGTGACTGACATTGTCCGAACCCTTCCGCGATAGCTCAGTTGGGGCGTTCGACTGCTGACCACTAGGATGCGAGTTCAATCCGGCCGCGGCGGCCGCTTTTCGATTAACGGAGGTATGGTGGCTAGAAAGGTTACGGAGGCAAAAAGCAAGGCGCCCGAGTACTGTGCGATGTCGGCGTCCCTCATAGCCTGAGCCGTGCTGGGATATTAAGCAGACGTTGTGCGCGGTCTTCGGTTGATCGTCGACAGTGCTTTGCACGCCAACGCGCGTTGTCCACACGGTGGCCGCTCAAGTGTTCGGTTGATAAGGTTGTAGTACATCTCGAAGGAATGCTGCCGCCTGTATGGCTGGCAAAATAGCGCTTAAATTTGGCTTCAATGGTAAACTTTGTGTGCCGCGCTGCACAAGTTTTCCATGTTATGTTTTTGTGCGTTTGCCTCCTCCCTGCGCCCATTTTTGATGAAGATATGGTTTGTGGGTGCCGAATTTTTGCGTCCAAAAGCTACTGAAGAACTCCGGATGAACAGAAGGAAGAAACAGCTCAAACGGACAGGGCGTGCGTTTGAGCTGTTTCTTCTTTCCGTTCAACATGAACCAACCAGCCCGACCAAGCCCTCTTCTTGAACTCTGGATGAATTCGGATCATCTTGGGTTCCTTGACGTGCACTGATATAGCAAACGGTACTGGCGCTGTTGCATTTTGTTTCTGTCGAAATGCGACCGGCGTAACCGAGATTTGATCCCGTGTCAGTGTGGTTCATCTAGGTTACAATTTATGTAATTGTCTGTGGGCGATAAAGTAAGAGAACGAGCTTTCTATCATTATCATCATCAGCCAGACTAGACCCACTGCAGGGCGAAGGCATTTCCCGTATTCCTTCAATTAACCCGGTCCTGGGCTAGCTGCATCCACTTGACTCCTGCAAACTCCTTTACCTCATCTGCCCACCTGACTTTCTGCCGCCCCCTGCTACGCTTGCTTCCCTCGGAATCCAATTTTGTTACCCTTAGCGACCATCGATTATCCTTCCTTCGCATTACATGTCCGGCCCGTGCTCATTTCTTCTTCTTAATTTCGATTAGGACATCATTAACTCGAGTTTGTTCCCTGACCCATTCTGCACGCTTTCTATCTCTCAATGTTACACCAGCCATTTTCCGTTCCATAGCTCTCTGCATTATCCTCAACTTAAATAGAACCCTTTTCTTTAGCCGCACAGGTGAGTACTGGTAAGACACAACTATTATATATTTTTCTCTTGAGACATGTCGGTAGGCTGCTAGTCATGATCTGCGAGTATTTACCAAATGCTTTCTATGCAATATGTCAACCTTCAAAATTGTATTCATGCTTTCTGATACAGTGAGCAGTCAAGTCAATTTACAGGCATAAATGTGAGTAGTTGGCTCTGTGTAATATGCTTGACATTTCAGTATTTCGTCGCTCAGACACGTTCGATCCTCTTCACATTTCACACAACACTTTTATTGCGGCAGAACTTCAAAATTCTCTTAACTATAACAAATCAGAAAGCCTTCATTTCACTGTTGTGCACAGTATTGAAAGGTTTAGACAATAAAATGCAAAGAAGCTAATGCAATGCAATGGAAAAAAAAAAAAAAAAAAGAACATGGCAGAACTAATTTCAAGTTCTCATAAAATCAAACAGAAATGGCAGAAAATCTCGAAAAGTGATGCAGTTAGATGCTATAAAATTGCAGTACTTGAACCATGCTTTCTTTTTTCTAGATACAAAGTTACAAAGCAGTGCATGTAAGTACACTAACATGTTAATTTCATATACAGCAAACACATTCTAATGCTCATTTTACCATCAAGGTTTACATGATGAAGACTACAGTAAAAGCTGGCACTTGAGTAGGCCCTAGGTTTGGCAGCGAATGTTTCAAAACATTTCTAAAGCTGATAATCAACACAAGAGAATTAAAATTGTAAAAGTGCAGACAAAAAATTAAATTTCTAAACCAAAATGAGGAAGTATAATAATCCACTAACAACAGGAATCAATATGAAGATGCAGCAGTGTGCAATAGGCACCAACTGGTAAAAGGTGATGTGTGTTCCCAGATCTGTTTGCACAGGGCAATGAGCACAGCTGTGCTGCAGTTCACTCCAGCTGGCAGTTCTATCGAACGTGATCCTGTTTTTTAAACAGAGTTGCTCGTGTTGCCAGTGAATTGCTGTTACTCCTGCTCAATATGTGGTGCTGTGTTATATGTGGCTCTAAGAATTTCCGCCTTTTCGCCAACACGTCCCCTACTGCGCCAGTGTTCATTTTTAGCCGTTCGCTGTTTTTTTAGTTCGGATACATCTTTATGGCTGCAATCCTGGCTCCTTTTTCCCGAGCAGCCTTTGGTCGGTGAGCCTCGCAAGTTTAAGCCTGCAGTTGCCTGCGTGCCCTCTCGCAGCTGTGCAGTGCACTCTTGCAGCTGAGCAAGCACATACTCTAAGGCCTTGCTGTCAGTGCAGTAGTAGGCTAGACTTTTTCCCCTTTCATATTCTTGCAGAACTTTCGCTTTTAGTTGGCCTATACCTTGCGAGCATGATTTTTCCAAGGCCAGATTTCCTGATTTGTCAACTATGTCTGCATTTGTCATAGGCGACACGTTGTAGCAGTTATTGTGGCCGTCCTCAATTTGCGTGGTGACACCATGATCAAGTGCCATTAGTGGCCCATCACGGTAGTGTTGTGGGAGTTGGTCAAATCCCCATGCTTCGCATAGCAAAAAAATTGCACAAAAATGCTTGCATGGGAGGCCGTGTTTCTGGAAGTCGTGGCAGCTGCAGCTCGGCACGGCAAAGTTTACTGTGTAGACGGTCCCTTCAGATGTGGCACTTTTCACCAGAAAAGTACCGTTCTGACACCCTGCTGTGATCGATTCATTAATGAAGTCCGCCGCTACAGCCAGCCTGCTCATTATGTGGTGTACTACGCTACGTGGTCTGTTGTGCAAGTATGGTGGGATGTTGTCATGATACAATCTGTACTCTGAGGAGGACTGTAAGTTTTTTCTCTGAAAGTGTACTTGTCGATCTGCAAGGAAAGTATGTAGTGTTTGTAAGAGGCCAGTCAAGCTTCGG